>NC_080832.1:147980693-148098092 GCF_030435755.1 Ochotona princeps | reverse complement strand
TGTTTTGGCAGTGGAAGAGCTGTGCTGCTGCTTCGGGCAGTTGCCATTCACCAGCACACTCGCACCCCTAGGTGTCATATCCACTTTCAGACATATGTGCTGCCAGAGCACTTGGTTTCCATGGCAGCGGGAAATGGCTTGGGCACTGAACTTGTCTTTGGCTGTGGAGTTTTGAGCGCCTTGGTTGAGGAGCTCCATGTTCGTTTTGTGTGGGTGCTGAAGCTGCTTGATTCCATCCCACTGGGCTCAATGGGCATGGGACCGGAAGTGAGCCAACAGGGTTTCCTAGATAGCTGCCAGGACAGCTGATGGTATGTGAAGTTCATGAGGCAGGTGGAGTTGTTTTGGCAGTGGCAGAGCTGTGCTGCTGCTTCGGGCAGTTGCCATTCACCAGCACACTCCCACCCCTAGGTGTCATATCCACTTTCAGACATATGTGCTGCCAGAGCACTTGGTTTCCATGGCAGCGGGAAATGGCTTGGGCACTGAACTTGTCTTTGGCTGTGGAGTTTTGAGCGCCTTGAGTGAGGAGCTCCATGTTAGATTTGTGTGGGTGCTGAAGCTGCTTGATTCCATCCCACTGGGCTCAATGGGCATGGGACCGGAAGTGACCCAACAGGGTTTCCTAGATAGCTGCCAGGACAGCTGATGGTATGTGAAGTTCATGAGGCAGGTGGAGTTGTTTTGGCAGTGGAAGAGCTGCGTTGCTGCTTCGGGCAGTTGCCATTCACCAGCACACTCCCTTCCCTAGGTGTCCTATCCGCTTTCAAACATAAGTGCTGCCAGAGCACTTGGTTTCCATGGCAGCGGGAAATGGCTTGGGCACTGAACTTGTCTTTGGCTGTGGAGCTTTGAGCGCCTTGAGTGAGGAGCTCCATGTTCGTTTTGTGTGGGTGCTGAAGCTGCTTGATTCCATCCAACTGGGCTCAATGGGCATGGGACCGGAAGTGACCCAACAGGGTTTCCTAGATAGCTGCCAGGACAGCTGATGGTATGTGAAGTTCATGAGGTAGGTGGAGTTGTTTTGGCAGTGGAAGAGCTGTGCTGCTGCTTCGGGCAGTTGCCATTCACCAGCACACTCCCTTCCCTAGGTGTCATATCCACTTTCAGACATATGTGCTGCCAGAGCACTTGGTTTCCATGGCAGCGGGAATTGGCTTGGGCACTGAACTAGTCTTTGGCCGTGGAGTTTTGAGCGCCTTGAATGAGGAGCTCCATGTTCGTTTTGTGTGGGTGCTGAAGCTGCTTGATTCCATCCCACTGGGCTCAATGGGCATGGGACCGGAAGTGAGCCAACAGGGTTTCCTAGAGAGCTGCCAGGACAGCTGATGGTATGTGAAGTTCATGAGGCAGGTGGAGTTGTTTTGGCAGTGGAAGAGCTGTGCTGCTGCTTCGGGCAGTTGCCATTCACCAGCAAACTCCCACCCCTAGGTGTCATATCCACTTTCAGACATATGTGCTGCCAGAGCACTTGGTTTCCATGGCAGCGGGAAATGGCTTGGGCACTGAACTTGTCTTTGGCTGTGGAGTTTTGAGCGCCTTGAGTGAGGAGCTCCATGATCGTTTTGTGTGGGTGCTGAAGCTGCTTGATTCCATCCCACTGGGCTCAATGGGCATGGGACCGGAAGTGACCCAACAGGTTTTCCTAGATAGCTGCCAGGACAGCTGATGATATGTGAAGTTCATGAGGCAGGTGGAGTTGTTTTGGCACTGGAAGAGCTGTGCTGCTGCTTCGGGCAGTTGCCATTCACCAGCACACTCCCTTCCCTAGGTGTCATATCCACTTTCAGACATATGTGCTGCCAGAGCACTTGGTTTCCATGGCAGCGGGAAATGGCTTGGGCACTGAACTTTTCTTTGGCTGTGGAGTTTTGAGCGCCTTGAGTGAGGAGCTCCATGTTCGTTTTGTGTGGGTGCTGAAGCTGCTTGATTCCATCCCACTGGGCTCAATGGGCATGGACCGGAAGTGACCCAACAGGGTTTCCTAGATAGCTGCCAGGACAGCTGATGGTATGTGAAATTCATGAGGTAGGTGGAGTTGTTTTGGCAGTGGAAGAGCTGTGCTGCTGCTTCGGGCAGTTGCCATTCACCAGCACACTCCCTTCCCTAGGTTTCATATCCACTTTCAGACATATGTGCTGCCAGAGCACTTGGTTTCCATGGCAGCGGGAAATGGCTGGGGCACTGAACTTGTCTTTAGCTGAGGAGTTTTGAGCGCCTTGAGTGAGGAGCTTCATGTTCGTTTTGTGTGGGTGCTGGACAGCTGATGGTATGTGAAGTTCATGAGACAGGTGGAATTGTTTGGCAGTGGAAGAGCTGTGCTGCTGCTTCGGGCAGTTGCCATTCACCACCACACTCCCTTCCCTAGGTGTCATATCCACTTTCAGACATATGTGCTGCCAGAGCACTTGGTTTCCATGGCAGCGGGAAATGGCTTGGGCACTGAACTTGTCTTTGGCTGTGGAGTTTTGAGCGCCTTGAGTGAGGAGCTCCATGTTCGTTTTGTGTGGGTGCTGAAGCTGCTTGATTCCATCCCCCTGAGCTCAATGGGCATGGGACCGGAAGTGAGCCAACAGGGTTTCCTAGATAGTTGCCAGGACAGCTGATGGTATGTGCAGTTCATGAGGCAGGTGGAGTTGTTTTGGCACTGGAAGAGCTGTGCTGCTGCTTCGGGCAGTTGCCATGCACCAGCACACTCCCTTCCCTAGGTGCCTTATCCACTTTCAGACATATGTGCTGCCAGAGCACTTGGTTTCCATGGCAGCGGGAAATGGCTTGGGCACTGAATTTGTCTTTCGCCATGTAGTTTTGAGCGCCTTGAGTGAGGAGCTCCATGTTCGTTTTGTGTGGGTGCTGAAGCTGCTTGATTCCATCCCACTGGGCTCAATGGGCATGGGACCGGAAGTGAGCCAACAGGGTTTCCTAGATAGCTGCCAGGACAGCTGATGGTATGTGAAGTTCATGAGGCAGGTGGAGTTGTTTTGGCAGTGGAAGAGCTGTGCTGCTGCTTTGGGCAGTTGCCATTCACCAGCAAACTCCCTTCCCTAGGTGTCATATCCACTTTGTGACATATGTGCTGCCAGAGCACTTGGTTTCCATGGCAGCGGGAAATGGCTTGGGCACTGAACTTGTCTTTGGCTGTGGAGTTTTGAGCGCCTTGGTTGAGGAGCTCCATGTTCGTTTTGTGTGGGTGCTGAAGCTGCTTGATTCCATCCCACTGGGCTCAATGGGCATGGGACCAGAAGTGAGCCAACAGGGTTTCCTAGTAGCTGCCAGCACAGCTGATGGTATGTGAAGTTCATGAGGTAGGTGGAGTTGTTTTGGCACTGGCAGTGGAAGAGCTGTGCTGCTGCTTCGGGCAGTTGCCATTCACCAGCACACTCCCTAAATTTCATATCTACTTTCAGACATATGTGCTGCCAGAGCTCTTGGTTTCCATGGCAGCGGGAAATGGCTTGTGCACTGAACTTGTCTTTGGCTGTGGAGCTTTGAGCGCCTTGAGTGAGGAGCTCCATGTTCGTTTTGTGTGGGTGCTGAAGCTGCTTGATTCCATCCCACTGGGCTCAATGGGCATGGGACCGGAAGTGAGCCAACAGGGTTTCCTAGATAGCTGCCAGGACAGCTGATGGTATGTGAAGTTCATGAGGCAGGTGGAGTTGTTTTGGCAGTGGAAGAGCTGTGCTGCTGCTTCGGGCAGTTGCCATTCAACAGCACACTCCCTTCCCTAGGTGTCATATCCACTTTGAGACATATGTGCTGCCAGAGCACTTGGTTTCCATGGCAGCGGGAAATGGCTTGGGCACTGAACTTGTCTTTGGCTGTGGAGTTTTGAGCGCCTTGAGTGAGGAGCTCCATGTTAGATTTGTGTGGGTGCTGAAGCTGCTTGATTCCATCCCACTGGGCTCAATGGGCATGGGACCGGAAGTGACCCAACAGGGTTTCCTAGATAGCTGCCAGGACAGCTGATGGTATGTGAAGTTCATGAGGTAGGTGGAGTTGTTTTGGCAGTGGAAGAGCTGTGCTGCTGCTTCGGGCAGTTGCCATTCACCAGCACACTCCCTTCCCTAGGTGTCATATCCACTTTCAGACATATGTGCTGCCAGAGCACTTGGTTTCCATGGCAGCGGGAAATGGCTTGGGCACTGAACTTGTCTTTGGCTGTGGAGCTTTGAGCGCCTTGAGTGAGGAGCTCCATGTTCGTTTTGTGTGGGTGCTGAAGCTGCTTGATTCCATCCCACTGGGCTCAATGGGCATGGGACCGGAAGTGACCCAACAGGGTTTCCTAGATAGCTGCCAGGACAGCTGATGGTATGTGAAGTTCATGAGGTAGGTGGAGTTGTTTTGGCAGTGGAAGAGCTGTGCTGCTGCTTCGGGCAGTTGCCATTCACCAGCACACTCCCTAAATTTCATATCTACTTTCAGACATATGTGCTGCCAGAGCACTTGGTTTCCATGGCAGCGGGAAATGGCTTGTACACTGAACTTGTCTTTGGCTGCGGAGTTTTGAGCACCTTGAGTGAGGAGCTCCATGTTCGTTTTGTGTGGGTGCTGAAGCTGCTTGATTCCATCCCCCTGGGCTCAATGGGCATGGGACCGGAAGTCACCCAACAGAGTTTCCTAGATAGCTGCCAGGACAGCTGATGGTATGTGAAGTTCATGAGGCAGGTGGAGTTGTTTTGGCAGTGGAAGAGCTGTGCTGCTGCTTCGGGCAGTTGCCATTCACCAGCACACTCCCTTCCCTAGGTGTCATATCCACTTTGAGACATATGTGCTGCCAGAGCACTTGGTTTCCATGGCAGCGGGAAATGGCTTGGGCACTGAACTTGTCTTTGGCTGTGGAGTTTTGAGCGCCTTGAGTGAGGAGCTCCATGTTCGTTTTGTGTGGGTGCTGAAGCTGCTTGATTCCATCCCACTGGGCTCAATGGGCATGGGACCGGAAGTGAGCGAACAGGGTTTCCTAGATAGCTGCCAGGACAGCTGATGGTATGTGAAGTTCATGAGGCAGGTGGAGTTGTTTTGGCAGTGGAAGAGCTGTGCTGCTGCTTCGGGCAGTTGCCATTCACCAGCACACTCCCTTCCCTAGGTGTCATATCCACTTTCAGACATATGTGCTGCCAGAGCACTTGGTTTCCATGGCAGCGGGAAATGGCTTGGGCACTGATCTTGTCTTTGGCTGTGGAGTTTTGAGCGCCTTGAGTGAGGAGCTCCATGTTCGTTTTGTGTGGGTGCTGAAGCTGCTTGATTCCATCCCACTGGGCTCAATGGGCATGGGACCGCAAGTGACCCAACAGGGTTTTCTACATAGCTGCCAGGACAGCTAATGGTATGTGAAGTTCATGAGGCAGGTGGAGTTGTTTTGGCACTGGAAGAGCTGTGCTGCTGCTTCGGGCAGTTGCCATTCACCAGCACACTCCCACCCCTAGGTGTCATATCCGCTTTGAGACATATGTGCTGCCAGAGCACTTGGTTTCCATGGCAGCGGGAAATGGCTTGGGCACTGAACTTGTCTTTGGCTGTGGAGCTTTGAGCGCCTTGAGTGAGGAGCTCCATGTTCGTTTTGTGTGGGTGCTGAAGCTGCTTGATTCCATCCCACTGGGCTCAATGGGCATGGGACCGGAAGTGACCCAACAGGGTTTCCTAGATAGCTGCCAGGACAGCTGATGGTATGTGAAGTTCATGAGGTAGGTGGAGTTGTTTTGGCAGTGGAAGAGCTGTGCTGCTGCTTCGGGCAGTTGCCATTCACCAGCACACTCCCTTCCCTAGGTGTCATATCCACTTTCAGACATATGTGCTGCCAGAGCACTTGGTTTCCATGGCAGCGGGAAATGGCTTGGGCACTGAACTTGTCTTTGGCTGTGGAGCTTTGAGCGCCTTGAGTGAGGAGCTCCATGTTCGTTTTGTGTGGGTGCTGAAGCTGCTTGATTCCATCCCACTGGGCTCAATGGGCATGGGACCGGAAGTGACCCAACAGGGTTTCCTAGATAGCTGCCAGGACAGCTGATGGTATGTGAAGTTCATGAGGTAGGTGGAGTTGTTTTGGCAGTGGAAGAGCTGTGCTGCTGCTCTCCGTTGAAGTAGCAGGGGGCAGTGGAAGAGCTGTGCTGCTGCTTCGGGCAGTTGCCATTCACCAGCACACTCCCTTCCTAGGTGTCATATCCACTTTCAGACATATGTGCTGCCAGAGCACTTGGTTTCCATGGCAGCGGGAAATGGCTTGGGCACTGAACTTGTCTTTGGCTGTGGAGCTTTGAGCGCCTTGAGTGAGGAGCTCCATGTTCGTTTTGTGTGGGTGCTGAAGCTGCTTGATTCCATCCCACTGGGCTCAATGGGCATGGGACCGGAAGTGACCCAACAGGGTTTCCTAGATAGCTGCCAGGACAGCTGATGGTATGTGAAGTTCATGAGGTAGGTGGAGTTGTTTTGGCAGTGGAAGAGCTGTGCTGCTGCTTCGGGCAGTTGCCATTCACCAGCACACTCCCTAAATTTCATATCTACTTTCAGACATATGTGCTGCCAGAGCACTTGGTTTCCATGGCAGCGGGAAATGGCTTGTACACTGAACTTGTCTTTGGCTGCGGAGTTTTGAGCACCTTGAGTGAGGAGCTCCATGTTCGTTTTGTGTGGGTGCTGAAGCTGCTTGATTCCATCCCCCTGGGCTCAATGGGCATGGGACCGGAAGTCACCCAACAGAGTTTCCTAGATAGCTGCCAGGACAGCTGATGGTATGTGAAGTTCATGAGGCAGGTGGAGTTGTTTTGGCAGTGGAAGAGCTGTGCTGCTGCTTCGGGCAGTTGCCATTCACCAGCACACTCCCTTCCCTAGGTGTCATATCCACTTTGAGACATATGTGCTGCCAGAGCACTTGGTTTCCATGGCAGCGGGAAATGGCTTGGGCACTGAACTTGTCTTTGGCTGTGGAGTTTTGAGCGCCTTGAGTGAGGAGCTCCATGTTCGTTTTGTGTGGGTGCTGAAGCTGCTTGATTCCATCCCACTGGGCTCAATGGGCATGGGACCGGAAGTGAGCGAACAGGGTTTCCTAGATAGCTGCCAGGACAGCTGATGGTATGTGAAGTTCATGAGGCAGGTGGAGTTGTTTTGGCAGTGGAAGAGCTGTGCTGCTGCTTCGGGCAGTTGCCATTCACCAGCACACTCCCTTCCCTAGGTGTCATATCCACTTTCAGACATATGTGCTGCCAGAGCACTTGGTTTCCATGGCAGCGGGAAATGGCTTGGGCACTGATCTTGTCTTTGGCTGTGGAGTTTTGAGCGCCTTGAGTGAGGAGCTCCATGTTCGTTTTGTGTGGGTGCTGAAGCTGCTTGATTCCATCCCACTGGGCTCAATGGGCATGGGACCGCAAGTGACCCAACAGGGTTTTCTACATAGCTGCCAGGACAGCTAATGGTATGTGAAGTTCATGAGGCAGGTGGAGTTGTTTTGGCACTGGAAGAGCTGTGCTGCTGCTTCGGGCAGTTGCCATTCACCAGCACACTCCCACCCCTAGGTGTCATATCCGCTTTGAGACATATGTGCTGCCAGAGCACTTGGTTTCCATGGCAGCGGGAAATGGCTTGGGCACTGAACTTGTCTTTGGCTGTGGAGGTTTGAGCGCCTTGAGTGAGGAGCTCCATGTTCGTTTTGTGTGGGTGCTGAAGCTGCTTGATTCCATCCCATTGGGCTCAATGGGCATGGGACCGGAAATGACCCAACAGGGTTTCCTAGATAGCTGCCAGGACAGCTAATGGTATGTGAAGGTCATGAGGCAGGTGGAGTTGTTTTGGCAGTGGAAGAGCTGTGCTGCTGCTTCGGGCAGTTGCCATTCACCAGCACACTCCCACCCCTAGGTGTCATATCCACTTTCAGACATATGTGCTGCCAGAGCACTTGGTTTCCATGGCAGCGGGAAATGGCTTGGGCACTGAACTTGTCTTTGGCTGTGGAGTTTTGAGCGCCTTGAATGAGGAGCTCCATGTTAGATATGTGTGGGTGCTGAAGCTGCTTGATTCCATCCCACTGGGCTCAATGGGCATGCGACCGGAAGTGACCCAACAGAGTTTCCTAGATAGCTGCCAGGACAGCTGATGGTATGTGAAGTTCATGAGGCAGGTGGAGTTGTTTTGGCAGTGGAAGAGCTGTGCTGCTGCTTCGGGCAGTTGCCATTCACCAGCACACTCCCTTCCCTAGGTGTCATATCCACTTTCAGACATATGTGCTGCCAGAGCACTTGGTTTCCATGGCAGCGGGAAATGGCTTGGGCACTGAACTTGTCTTTGGCTGTGGAGTTTTGAGCGCCTTGAGTGAGGAGCTCCATGTTCGTTTTGTGTGGGTGCTGAAGCTGCTTGATTCCATCCCATTGGGCTCAATGGGCATGGGACCGGAAGTGACCCAACAGGGTTTCCTAGATAGCTGCCAGGACAGCTAATGGTATGTGAAGTTCATGAGGCAGGTGGAGTTGTTTTGGCAGTGGAAGAGCTGTGCTGCTGCTTCGGACAGTTGCCATTCACCAGCACACTCCCACCCCTAGGTGTCATATCCACTTTGAGACATATGTGCTGCCAGAGCACTTGGTTTCCATGGCAGCGGGAAATGGTTTGGGCACTGAACTTGTCTTTGGCTGTGGAGTTTTGAGCGCCTTGAGTGAGGAGCTCCATGTTCGTTTTGTGTGGGTGCTGAAGCTGCTTGATTCCATCCCATTGGGCTCAATGGGCATGGGACCGGAAGTGACCGAACAGGGTTTCCTAGATAGCTGCCAGGACAGCTAATGGTATGTGAAGTTCATGAGGCAGGTGGAGTTGTTTTGGCAGTGGAAGAGCTGTGCTGCTGCTTCGGGCAGTTGCCATTCACCAGCACACTCCCACCCCTAGGTGTCATATCCACTTTGAGACATATGTGCTGCCAGAGCACTTGGTTTCCATGGCAGCGGGAAATGGCTTGGGCACTGAACTTGTCTTTGGCTGTGGAGTTTTGAGCGCCTTGAGTGAGGAGCTCCATGTTCGTTTTGTGTGGGTGCTGAAGCTGCTTGATTCCATCCCACTGAGCTCAATGGGCATGGGACCGGAAGTGAGCCAACAGGGTTTCCTAGATAGCTGCCAGGACAGCTAATGGTATGTGAAGTTCATGAGGCAGGTGGAGTTGTTTTGGCAGTGGAAGAGCTGTGCTGCTGCTTCGGGCAGTTGCCATTCACCAGCACACTCCCACCCCTAGGTGTCATATCCACTTTCAGACATATGTGCTGCCAGAGCACTTGGTTTCCATGGCAGCGGGAAATGGCTTGGGCACTGAACTTGTCTTTGGCTGTGGAGTTTTGAGCGCCTTGAATGAGGAGCTCCATGTTCGTTTTGTGTGGGTGCTGAAGCTGCTTGATTCCATCCCACTGGGCTCAATGGGCATGGGACCGGAAGTGACCCAACAGGGTTTCCTAGATAGCTGCCAGGACAGCTGATGGTATGTGAAGTTCATGAGGCAGGTGGAGTTGTTTTGGCAGTGGAAGAGCTGTGCTGCTGCTTCGGGCAGTTGCCATTCACCAGCACACTCCCTTCCCTAGGTGTCATATCCACTTTGAGACATATGTGCTGCCAGAGCACTTGGTTTCCATGGCAGCGGGAAATGGCTTGGGCACTGAACTTGTCTTTGGCTGTGGAGTTTTGAGCGCCTTGAGTGAGGAGCTCCATGTTAGATTTGTGTGGGTGCTGAAGCTGCTTGATTCCATCCCATTGGGCTCAATGGGCATGGGACCGGAAGTGACCCAACAGGGTTTCCTAGATAGCTGCCAGGACAGCTGATGGTATGTGAAGTTCATGAGGCAGGTGGAGTTGTTTTGGAAGTGGAAGATCTGCGTTGCTGCTTCGGGCAGTTGCCATTCACCAGCACACTCCCACCCCTAGGTGTCATATCCACTTTGAGACATATGTGCTGCCAGAGCACTTGGTTTCCATGGCAGCGGGAAATGGCTTGGGCACTGAACTTGTCTTTGGCTGTGGAGTTTTGAGCGCCTTGGTTGAGGAGTTCCATGTTCGTTTTGTGTGGGTGCTGAAGCTGCTTGATTCCATCCCACTGGGCTCAATGGGCATGGGACCGGAAGTGACCCAACAGGGTTTCCTAGATAGCTGCCAGGACAGCTGATGGTATGTGAAGTTCATGAGGTAGGTGGAGTTGTTTTGGCAGTGGAAGAGCTGTGCTGCTGCTTCGGGCAGTTGCCATTCACCAGCACACTCCCTAAATTTCATATCTACTTTCAGACATATGTGCTGCCAGAGCACTTGGTTTCCATGGCAGCGGGAAATGGCTTGTGCACTGAAATTGTCTTTGGCTGTGGAGCTTTGAGCGCCTTGAGTGAGGAGCTCCATGTTCGTTTTGTGTGGGTGCTGAAGCTGCTTGATTCCATCCCATTGGGCTCAATGGGCATGGGACCGGAAGTGACCCAACAGGGTTTCCTAGATAGCTGCCAGGACAGCTAATGGTATGTGAAGTTCATGAGGCAGGTGGAGTTGTTTTGGCAGTGGAAGAGCTGTGCTGCTGCTTCGGGCAGTTGCCATTCACCAGCACACTCCCACCCCTAGGTGTCATATCCACTTTCAGACATATGTGCTGCCAGAGCACTTGGTTTCCATGGCAGCGGGAAATGGCTTGGGCACTGAACTTGTCTTTGGCTGTGGAGTTTTGAGCGCCTTGAGTGAGGAGCTCCATGTTCGTTTTGTGTGGGTGCTGAAGCTGCTTGATTCCATCCCACTGAGCTCAATGGGCATGGGACCGCAAGTGACCCAACAGGGTTTTCTACATAGCTGCCAGGACAGCTAATGGTATGTGAAGTTCATGAGGCAGGTGGAGTTGTTTTGGCAGTGGAAGAGCTGTGCTGCTGCTTCGGGCAGTTGCCATTCACCAGCACACTCCCACCCCTAGGTGTCATATCCACTTTGAGACATATGTGCTGCCAGAGCACTTGGTTTCCATGGCAGCGGGAAATGGCTTGGGCACTGAACTTGTCTTTGGCTGTGCAGTTTTGAGCTCCTTGAGTGAGGAGCTCCATGTTAGATTTGTGTGGGTGCTCAAGCTGCTTGATTTCATCCCCCTGGGCTCAATGGGCATGGGACCGGAAGTGAGCCAACAGGGTTTCCTAGATAGCTGCCAGGACAGCTGATGGTATGTGAAGTTCATGAGGTAGGTGGAGTTGTTTTGGCAGTGGAAGAGCTGTGCTGCTGCTTCGGGCAGTTGCCATTCACCAGCACACTCCCTTCCCTAGGTGTCATATCCACTTTCAGACATATGTGCTGCCAGAGCACTTGGTTTCCATGGCAGCGGGAAATGGTTTGGGCACTGAACTTGTCTTTGGATGTGGAGCTTTAGCGCCTTGAGTGAAGAGCTCCATGTTCGTTTTGTTTGGGTGCTCAAGCTGCTTGATTCCATCCCACTGGGATCAATGGGCATGGGACCGGAAGTGACCCAACAGGGTTTCCTAGATAGCTGCCAGGACAGCTGATGGTATGTGAAGTTCATGAGGCAGGTGGAGTTGTTTTGGCACTGGAACAGCTGCGTTGCTGCTTCGGGCAGTTGCCATTCACCAGCACACTCCCTTCCCTAGGTGTCATATCCACTTTCAGACATATGTGCTGCCAGAGCACTTGGTTTCCATGGCAGCGGGAAATGGCTTGGGCACTGAACTTGTCTTTGGCTGTGGAGTTTTGATCGCCTTGAGTGAGGAGCTCCATGTTCGTTTTGTGTGGGTGCTGAAGCTGCTTGATTCCATCCCACTGGGCTCAATGGGCATGGGACCGGAAGTGAGCCAACAGGGTTTTCTAGATAGCTGCCAGGACAGCTAATGGTATGTGAAGTTCATGAGGCAGGTGGAGTTGTTTTGGCAGTGGAAGAGCTTTGCTGCTGCTTCGGGCAGTTGCCATTCACCAGCACACTCCCACCCCTAGGTGTCATATCCACTTTCAGACATATGTGCTGCCAGAGCACTTGGTTTCCATGGCAGCGGGAAATGGCTTGGGCACTGAACTTGTCTTTGGCTGTGGAGTTTTGAGCGCCTTGATTGAGGAGCTCCATGTTCGTTTTGTGTGGGTGCTGAAGCTGCTTGATTCCATCCCACTGGGCTCAATGGGCATGGGACCGGAAGTGAGCCAACAGGGTTTCCTAGATAGCTGCCAGGACAGCTGATGGTATGTGAAGTTCATGAGGTAGGTGGAGTTGTTTTGGCAGTGGCAGAGCTGTGCTGCTGCTTCGGGCAGTTGCCATTCACCAGCACACACCCTAAATTTCATATCTACTTTCAGACATATGTGCTTCCAGAGCACTTGGTTTCCATGGCAGCGGGAAATGGCTTGGGCACTGAACTTGTCTTTGGCTGTGGAGCTTTGAGCGCCTTGAGTGAGGAGCTCCATGTTACTTTTGTGTGGGTGCTGAAGCTGCTTGATTCCATCCCATTGGGCTCAATGGGCATGGGACCGGAAGTGACCCAACAGGGTTTCCTAGATAGCTGCCAGGACAGCTAATGGTATGTGAAGTTCATGAGGCAGGTGGAGTTGTTTTGGCAGTGGAAGAGCTGTGCTGCTGCTTCGGGCAGTTGCCATTCACCAGCACACTCCCACCCCTAGGTGTCATATCCACTTTCAGACATATGTGCTGCCAGGGCACTTGGTTTCCATGGCAGCGGGAAATGGCTTGGGCACTGAACTTGTCTTTGGCTGTGGAGTTTTGAGCGCCTTGAGTGAGGAGCTCCATGTTCGTTTTGTGTGGGTGCTGAAGCTGCTTGATTCCATCCCACTGGGCTCAATGGGCATGGGACCGCAAGTGACCCAACAGGGTTTCCTAGATAGCTGCCAGGACAGCTAATGGTATGTGAAGTTCATGAGGCAGGTGGAGTTGTTTTGGCACTGGAAGAGCTGTGCTGCTGCTTCGGGCAGTTGCCATTCACCAGCACACTCCCTTCCCTAGGTGTCATATCCACTTTGAGACATATGTGCTGCCAGAGCACTTGGTTTCCATGGCAGCGGGAAATGGCTTGGGCACTGAACTTGTCTTTGGCTGTGGAGTTTTGAGCGCCTTGAGTGAGGAGCTCCATGTTAGATTTGTGTGGGTGCTGAAGCTGCTTGATTCCATCCCACTGGGCTCAATGGGCATGGGACCGGAAGTGACCCAACAGGGTTTCCTAGATAGCTGCCAGGACAGCTGATGGTATGTGAAGTTCATGAGGCAGGAGGAGTTGTTTTGGCAGTGGAAGAGCTGTGCTGCTGCTTCGGGCAGTTGCCATTCACCAGCACACTCCCACCCCTAGGTGTCATATCCACTTTCAGACATATGTGCTGCCAGAGCACTTGGTTTCCATGGCAGCGGGAAATGGCTTGGGCACTGAACTTGTCTTTGGCTGTGGAGTTTTGAGCGCCTTGGTTGAGGAGCTCCATGTTCGTTTTGTGTGGGTGCTGAAGCTGCTTGATTCCATCCCACTGGGCTCAATGGGCATGGGACCGGAAGTGAGCCAACAGGGTTTCCTAGATAGCTGCCAGGACAGCTGATGGTATGTGAAGTTCATGAGGTAGGTGGAGTTGTTTTGGCAGTGGCAGAGCTGTGCTGCTGCTTCGGGCAGTTGCCATTCACCAGCACACTCCCACCCCTAGGTGTCATATCCACTTTGAGACATATGTGCTGCCAGAGCACTTGGTTTCCATGGCAGCGGGAAATGGCTTGGGCACTGAACTTGTCTTTGGCTGTGGAGTTTTGAGCGCCTTGAGTGAGGAGCTCCATGTTAGATTTGTGTGGGTGCTGAAGCTGCTTGATTCCATCCCACTGGGCTCAATGGGCATGGGACCGGAAGTGACCCAACAGGGTTTCCTAGATAGCTGCCAGGACAGCTGATGGTATGTGAAGTTCATGAGGCAGGTGGAGTTGTTTTGGCAGTGGAAGAGCTGCGTTGCTGCTTCGGGCAGTTGCCATTCACCAGCACACTCCCTTCCCTAGGTGTCATATCCACTTTCAAACATATGTGCTGCCAGAGCACTTGGTTTCCATGGCAGCGGGAAATGGCTTGGGCACTGAACTTGTCTTTTTATGTGGAGCTTTGAGCGCCTTGAGTGAGGAGCTCCATGTTCGTTTTGTGTGGGTGCTGAAGCTGCTTGATTCCATCCCCCTGGTCTCAATGGGCATGGGACCGGAAGTGACCCAACAGGGTTTCCTAGATAGCTGCCAGGACAGCTGATGGTATGTGTTGGTCATGAGGCAGGTGGAGTTGTTTTGGCAGTGGCAGAGCTGTGCTGCTGCTTCGGGCAGTTGCCATTCACCACCAAACTCCCTTCCCTAGGTGTCATATCCACTTTCAGACATATGTGCTGCCAGATCACTTGGTTTCCATGGCAGCGGGAAATGGCTTGGGCACTGAACTTGTCTTTCGCCATGTAATTTTGAGCGCCTTGAGTGAGGAGCTCCATGTTCGTTTTGTGTGGGTGCTGAAGCTGCTTGATTCCATCCCACTGGGCTCAATGGGCATGGGACCGGAAGTGACCCAACAGGGTTTCCTAGATAGCTGCCAGGACAGCTGATGGTATGTGAAGTTCATGAGGCAGGTGGAGTTGTTTTGGCACTGGAAGAGCTGTGCTGCTGCTTCGGGCAGTTGCCATTCATCACCACACTCCCTTCCCTAGGTGTCATATCCACTTTCACACATATGTGCTGCCAGAGCACTTGGTTTCCATGGCAGCGGGAAATGGCTTAGGCACTGAACTTGTCTTTGGCTGTGGAATTTTTAGCGTCTTTAGTGAGGAGCTCCATGTTCGTTTTGTGTGGGTGCTGAAGCTGCTTGATTCCATCCCACTGGGCTCAATTGGCATGGGACCGGAAGTGACCCAACACGGTTTCCTAGATAGCTGCCAGGACAGCTGATGGTATGTGAAGTTCATGAGGCAGGTGGAGTTGTTTTGGCAGTGGAAGAGCTGTGCTGCTGCTTCAGGCAGTTGCCATTCACCAGCACACTCCCTTCCCTAGGTGTCATATCCACTTTCAGACATATGTGCTGCCAGAGCACTTGGTTTCCATGGCAGCGGGAAATGGCTTGGGCACTGAACTTGTCTTTGGCCATGGAGTTTTGAGCGCCTTGAGTGAGGAGCTCCATGTTCGTTTTGTGTGGGTGCTGAAGCTGCTTGATTCCATCCCACTGGGCTCAATGGGCATGGGACCGGAAGTGACCCAACAGGGTTTCCTAGATAGCTGCCAGGACAGCTGATGGTATGTGAAATTCATGAGGCAGTGGGAGTTGTTTTGGCACTGGAAGAGCTGTGCTGCTGCTTCGGGCAGTTGCCATTCACCACCACACTCCCTTCCCTAGGTGTCATATCCAGTTTCACACATATGTGTTGCCAGAGCACTTGGTTTCCATGGCAGCGGGAAATGGCTTCGTCACTGAACTTGTCTTTCGCCATGTAATTTTGAGCGCCTTGAGTGAGGAGCTCCATGTTCGTTTTGTGTGGGTGCTGAAGCTGCTTGATTCCATCCCACTGGGCTCAATGGGCATGGGACCGGAAGTGACCCAACACGGTTTCCTAGATAGCTGCCAGGACAGCTGATGGTATGTGAAGTTCATGAGGCAGGTGGAGTTGTTTTGGCAGTGGAAGAGCTATGCTGCTGCTTCGGGCAGTTGCCATTCACCAGCACACTCCCTTCCCTAGGTGTCATATCCACTTTCAGACATATGTGCTGCCAGAGCACTTGGTTTCCATGGCAGCGGGAAATGGCTTGGGCACTGAACTTGTCTTTGGCCGTCGAGTTTTGAGCGCCTTGAGTGAGGAGCTCCATGTTCGTTTTGTGTGGGTGCTGAAGCTGCTTGATTCCATCCCACAGGGCTCAATGGGCATGGGACCGGAAGTGACCCAACAGGGTTTCCTAGATAGCTGCCAGGACAGCTGATGGTATGTGAAGTTCATGAGGCAGGTGGAGTTGTTTTGGCAGTGGAAGAGCTGTGCTGCTGCTTCGGGCAGTTGCCATTCACCAGCACACTCCCTTCCCTAGGTGTCATATCCACTTTCAGACATATGTGCTGCCAGAGCACTTGGTTTCCATGGCAGCAGGAAATGGCTTTGGCACTGAACTTGTCTTTCGCCATGTAATTTTGAGCGCCTTGAGTGAGGAGCTCCATGTTCGTTTTGTGTGGGTGCTCAAGCTGCTTGATTCCATCCCACTGGGCTCAATGGGCATGGGACCGGAAGTGACCCAACAGGGTTTCCTAGATAGCTGCCAAGACAGCTGATGGTATGTGAAGTTCATGAGGCAGGTGGAGTTGTTTTGGCAGTGGAAGAGCTGTGCTGCTGCTTCGGGCAGTTGCCATTCACCAGCACACTCCCTTCCCTAGGTGTCATATCCACTTTCAGACATAGGTGCTGCCAGAGCACTTGGTTTCCATGGCAGCGGGAAATGGCTTGGGCACTGAACTTGTCTTTGGCCTTGGAATTTTTAGCGTCTTGAGTGAGGAGCTCCATGTTCGTTTTGTGTGGGTGCTGAAGCTGCTTGATTCCATCCCACTGGGCTCAATGGGCATGGGACCGGAAGTGACCCAACAGGGTTTCCTAGATAGCTGCCAGGACAGCTGATGGTATGTGAAGTTCATGAGGCAGGTGGAGTTGTTTTGGCAGTGGAAGAGCTGTGCTGCTGCTTTGGGCAGTTGCCATTCACCAGCACACTCCCTTCCCTAGGTGTCATATCCACTTTCAGACATATGTGCTGCCAGAGCACTTGGTTTCCATGGCAGCGGGAAATGGCTTGGGCACTGAACTTGTCTTTGGCCATGGAGTTTTGAGCGCCTTGAGTGAGGAGCTCCATGTTCGTTTTGTGTGTTTGCTCAAGCTGCTTGATTCCATCCCACTGGGCTCAATGGGCATGGGACCGGAAGTGACCCAACAGGGTTTCCTAGATAGCTGCCAGGACAGCTGATGGTATGTGAAATTCATTAGGCAGTGGGAGTTGTTTTGGCACTGGAAGAGCTGTGCTGCTGCTTCGGGCAGTTGCCATTCACCAGCACACTCCCTTCCCTAGGTGTCATATCCACTTTCAGACATATGTGCTGCCAGAGCACTTGGTTTCCATGGCAGCGGGAAATGGCTTGGGCACTGAACTTGTCTTTGGCTGTGGAGTTTTGAGCGCCTTTAGTGAGGAGCTCCAGGTTCGTTTTGTGTGGGTGCTCAAGCTGCTTGATTCCATCCCACTGAGCTCAATGGGCATGGGACCGGAAGTGACCCAACAGGGTTTCCTAGATAGCTGCCAGGACAGCTGATGGTATGTGAAGTTCATGAGGCAGGTGGAGTTGTTTTGGCAGTGGAAGAGCTGTGCTGCTGCTTCTGGCAGTTGCCATTCACCAGCACACTCCCTTCCCTAGGTGTCATAGCCACTTTCAGACATATGTGCTGCCAGAGCACTTGGTTTCAATGGGAGCGGGAAATGGCTTGGGCACTGAACTTGTCTTTGGCTGTGAAGTTTTGAGCGCCTAGAGTGAGGAGCTCCATGTTAGATTTGTGTGGGTGCTGAAGCTGCTTGATTCCATCCCCCTGGTCTCAATGGGCATGGGACCGGAAGTGACCCAACAGGGTTTCCTAGATAGCTGCCAGGACAGCTGATGGTATGTGTAGGTCATGAGGCAGGTGGAGTTGTTTTGGCAGTGGAAGAGCTGTGCTGCTGCTTCGGGTAGTTGCCATTCACCACCAAACTCCCTTCCCTAGGTGTCATATCCACTTTCAGACATATGTGCTGCCAGATCACTTGGTTTCCATGGCAGCGGGAAATGGCTTGGGCACTGAACTTGTCTTTGGCTGTGGAGCTTTGAGCGCCTTGAGTGAGGAGCTCCATGTTCGTTTTGTGTGGGTGCTGAAGCTGCTTGATTCCATCCCACTGGGCTCAATGGGCATGGGACCGGAAGTGACCCAACAGGGTTTCCTAGATAGCTGCCAGGACAGCTGATGGTATGTGAAGTTCATGAGGCAGGTGGAGTTGTTTTGGCACTGGAAGAGCTGTGCTGCTGCTTCGGGCAGTTGCCATTCACCAGCACACTCCCTTCCCTAGGTGTCATATCCACTTTCAGACATATGTGCTGCCAGAGCACTTGGTTTCCATGGCAGCGGGAAATGGCTTGGGCACTGAACTTGTCTTTGGCCGTGCAGTTTTGAGCGCCTTGAGTGAGGAGCTCCATGTTCGTTTTGTGTGGGTGCTGAAGCTGCTTGATTCCATCCCACAGGGCTCAATGGGCATGGGACCGGAAGTGACCCAACAGGGTTTCCTAGAGAGCTGCCAGGACAGCTGATGGTATGTGAAGTTCATGAGGCAGGTGGAGTTGTTTTGGCACTGGAAGAGCTGTGCTGCTGCTTCGGGCAGTTGCCATTCATCACCACACTCCCTTCCCTAGGTGTCATATCCACTTTCACACATATGTGCTGCCAGAGCACTTGGTTTCCATGGCAGCGGGAAATGGCTTAGGCACTGAACTTGTCTTTGGCTGTGGAATTTTTAGCGTCTTGAGTGAGGAGCTCCATGTTCGTTTTGTGTGGGTGCTGAAGCTGCTTGATTCCATCCCACTGGGCTCAATGGGCATGGGACCGGAAGTGACCCAACACGGTTTCCTAGATAGCTGCCAGGACAGCTGATGGTATGTGAAGTTCATGAGGCAGGTGGAGTTGTTTTGGCAGTGGAAGAGCTGTGCTGCTGCTTCGGGCAGTTGCCATTCACCAGCACACTCCCTTCCCTAGGTGTCATATCCACTTTCAGACATATGTGCTGCCAGAGCACTTGGTTTCCATGGCAGCGGGAAATGGCTTGGGCACTGAACTTGTCTTTGGCCATGTAGTTTTGAGCGCCTTGAGTGAGGAGCTCCATGTTCGTTTTGTGTGGGTGCTCAAGCTGCTTGATTCCATCCCACTGGGCTCAATGGGCATGGGACCGGAAGTGACCCAACAGGGTTTCCTAGATAGCTGCCAGGACAGCTGATGGTATGTGAAATTCATGAGGCAGTGGGAGTTGTTTTGGCACTGGAAGAGCTGTGCTGCTGCTTCGGGCAGTTGCCATTCATCACCACACTCCCTTCCCTAGGTGTCATATCCACTTTCACATATATGTGTTGCCAGAGCACTTGGTTTCCATGGCAGCGGGAAATGGCTTCGTCACTGAACTTGTCTTTCGCCATGTAATTTTGAGCGCCTTGAGTGAGGAGCTCCATGTTCGTTTTGTGTGGGTGCTGAAGCTGCTTGATTCCATCCCACTGGGCTCAATGCGCATGGGACCGGAAGTGACCCAACAGGGTTTCCTAGATAGCTGCCAGGACAGCTGATGGTATGTGAAGTTCATGAGGCAGGTGGTGTTGTTTTGGCAGTGGAAGAGCTGGGCTGCTGCTTTGGGCAGTTGCCATTCACCAGCACACTCCCTTCCCTAGGTGTCATATCCACTTTCAGACATATGTGCTGCCAGAGCACTTGGTTTCCATGGCAGCGGGAAATGGCTTGGGCACTGAACTTGTCTTTCTCCATGTAGTTTTGAGCGCCTTGAGTGAGGAGCTCCATGTTCGTTTTGTGTGGGTGCTGAAGCTGCTTGATTCCATCCCACTGGGCTCAATGGGCATGGGACCGGAAGTGACCCAACAGGGTTTCCTAGATAGCTGCCAGGACAGCTGATGGTATGTGAAGTTCATGAGGCAGGTGAGTTGTTTTGGCAGTGGAAGAGCTGTGTTGCTGCTTTGGGCAGTTGCCATTCATCACCACACTCCCTTCCCTAGGTGTCATATCCACTTTCAGACATATGTGCTGCCAGAGCACTTGGTTTCCATGGCAGCGGGAAATGGCTTGGGCACTGAACTTGTCTTTGGCTGTGGAGTTTTTAGCTCCTTGAGTGAGGAGCTCCATGTTAGATTTGTGTGGGTGCTCAAGCTGCTTGATTCCATCCCACTGGGCTCAATGGGCATGGGACCGGAAGTGACCCAACAGGGTTTCCTAGATAGCTGCCAGGACAGCTGATGGTATGTGAAGTTCATGAGGCAGGTGGAGTTGTTTTGACAGTGGAAAAGCTGGGCTGCTGCTTCGGGCAGTTGCCATTCATCAGCACGCTCCCTTCCCTAGGTGTCATATCCACTTTCAGACCTATGTGCTGCCAGAGCACTTGGTTTCCATGGCAGCGGGAAATGGCTTGGGCACTGAACTTGTCTTTCGCCATGTAGTTTTTAGCGCCTTGAGTGAGGAGCTCCATGTTCGTTTTGTGTGGGTGCTGAATCTGCTTGATTCCATCCCACTGGGCTCAATGGGCATGGGACCGGAAGTAACCCAACACGGTTTCCTAGATAGCTGCCAGGACAGCTGATGGTATGTGAAATTCATGAGGCAGTGGGAGTTGTTTTGGCACTGGAAGAGCTGTGCTGCTGCTTCGGGCAGTTGCCATTCATCACCACACTCCCTTCCCTAGGTGTCATATCCACTTTCACATATATGTGTTGCCAGAGCACTTGGTTTCCATGGCAGCGGGAAATGGCTTCGTCACTGAACTTGTCTTTCGCCATGTAATTTTGAGCGCCTTGAGTGAGGAGCTCCATGTTCGTTTTGTGTGGGTGCTGAAGCTGCTTGATTCCATCCCACTGGGCTCAATGCGCATGGGACCGGAAGTGACCCAACAGGGTTTCCTAGATAGCTGCCAGGACAGCTGATGGTATGTGAAGTTCATGAGGCAGGTGGTGTTGTTTTGGCAGTGGAAGAGCTGGGCTGCTGCTTTGGGCAGTTGCCATTCACCAGCACACTCCCTTCCCTAGGTGTCATATCCACTTTCAGACATATGTGCTGCCAGAGCACTTGGTTTCCATGGCAGCGGGAAATGGCTTGGGCACTGAACTTGTCTTTCTCCATGTAGTTTTGAGCGCCTTGAGTGAGGAGCTCCATGTTCGTTTTGTGTGGGTGCTGAAGCTGCTTGATTCCATCCCACTGGGCTCAATGGGCATGGGACCGGAAGTGACCCAACAGGGTTTCCTAGATAGCTGCCAGGACAGCTGATGGTATGTGAAGTTCATGAGGCAGGTGAGTTGTTTTGGCAGTGGAAGAGCTGTGTTGCTGCTTTGGGCAGTTGCCATTCATCACCA
Organism: Ochotona princeps; assembly: GCF_030435755.1. Taxonomy (NCBI): domain Eukaryota; kingdom Metazoa; phylum Chordata; class Mammalia; order Lagomorpha; family Ochotonidae; genus Ochotona; species Ochotona princeps. Next base: position 148,077,018 of record NC_080832.1, on the reverse strand, counting down.
CACTCCCTTCCCTAGGTGTCATATCCACTTTCAGACATATGTGCTGCCAGAGCACTTGGTTTCCATGGCAGCGGGAAATGGCTTGGGCACTGAACTTGTCTTTGGCTGTGGAGTTTTTAGCTCCTTGAGTGAGGAGCTCCATGTTAGATTTGTGTGGGTGCTCAAGCTGCTTGATTCCATCCCACTGGGCTCAATGGGCATGGGACCGGAAGTGACCCAACAGGGTTTCCTAGATAGCTGCCAGGACAGCTGATGGTATGTGAAGTTCATGAGGCAGGTGGAGTTGTTTTGACAGTGGAAAAGCTGGGCTGCTGCTTCGGGCAGTTGCCATTCATCAGCACGCTCCCTTCCCTAGGTGTCATATGGACTTTCAGACCTATGTGCTGCCAGAGCACTTGGTTTCCATGGCAGCGGGAAATGGCTTGGGCACTGAACTTGTCTTTCGCCATGTAGTTTTTAGCGCCTTGAGTGAGGAGCTCCATGTTCGTTTTGTGTGGGTGCTGAATCTGCTTGATTCCATCCCACTGGGCTCAATGGGCATGGGACCGGAAGTAACCCAACACGGTTTCCTAGATAGCTGCCAGGACAGCTGATGGTATGTGAAGTTCATGAGGCAGGTGGAGTTGTTTTGGCACTGGAAGAGCTGTGCTGCTGCTTTGGGCAGTTGCCATTCATCAGCACACTCCCTTCCCTAGGTGTCACATCCACTTTCAGACATATGTGCTGCCAGAGCACTTGGTTTCCATGGCAGCGGGAAATGGCTTGGGCACTGAACTTGTCTTTGGCTGTGGAGTTTTGAGCGCCTTGAGTGAGGAGCTCCATGTTCGTTTTGTGTGGGTGCTGAAGCTGCTTGATTCCATCCCACTGGGCTCAATCTGCATGGGACCGGAAGTGACCCAACAGGGTTTCCTAGATAGCTGCCAGGACAGCTGATGGTATGTGAAGTTCATGAGGTAGGTGGAGTTGTTTTGGCAGTGGAAGAGCTGTGCTGCTGCTTCGGGCAGTTGCCATTCACCAGCACACTCCCTTCCCTAGGTTTCATATCCACTTTCAGACATATGTGCTGCCAGAGCACTTGGTTTCCATGGCAGAGGGAAATGGCTTGGGCACTGAACTTGTCTTTCGCCATGTAGTTTTGAGCGCCTTGAGTGAGGAGCTCCATGTTCGTTTTCTGTGGCTGCTCAAACTGCTTGATTCCATCCCACTGGGCTCAATGGGCATGGGACCGGAAGTGACCCAACAGGGTTTCCTAGATAGCTGCCAGGACAGCTGATGGTATGTGAAGTTCATGAGGCAGGTGGAGTTGTTTGGCAGTGGAAGAGCTGTGCTGCTGCTTCTGGCAGTTGCCATTCATCACCACACTCCCTTCCCTAGGTGTCATATCCACTTTCAGACATATGTGCTGCCAGAGCACTTGGTTTCCATGGCAGCGGGAAATGGCTTGGACACTGAACTTGTCTTTGGCCGTGTAGCTTTGAGCGCCTTGAGTGAGGAGCTCCATGTTCGTTTTGTGTGGGTGCTGAAGCTGCTTGATTCCATCCCACTGGGCTCAATGGGCATGGGACCGGAAGTGACCCAACAGGGTTTCCTAGATAGCTGCCAGGACAGCTGATGGTATGTGAAGTTCATGAGGCAGGTGGAGTTGTTTTGGCAGTGGAAGAGCTGTGCTGCTGCTTCGGGCAGTTGCCATTCATCACCACACTCCCTTCCCTAGGTGTCATATCCACTTTCGGACATAGGTGCTGCCAGAGCACTTGGTTTCCATGGCAGCGGGAAATGGCTTAGGCACTGAACTTGTCTTTGGCCGTGGAATTTTAGCGTCTTGAGTGAGGAGCTCCATGTTCGTTTTGTGTGGGTGCTGAAGCTGCTTGATTCCATCCCACTGGGCTCAATAGGCATGGGACCGGAAGTGACCCAACAGGGTTTCCTAGATAGCTGCCAGGACAGCTGATGGTATGTGAAGTTCATGAGGCAGGTGGAGTTGTTTTGGCAGTGGAAGAGCTGTGCTGCTGCTTCGGGCAGTTGCCATTCACCAGCACACTCCCTTCCCTAGGTGTCATATCCACTTTCAGACATATGTGCTGCCAGAGCACTTGGTTTCCATGGCAGCGGGAAATGGCTTGGGCACTGAACTTGTCTTTTGCCATGGAGTTTTGAGCGCCTTGAGTGAGGAGCTCCATGTTCGTTTTCTGTGGCTGCTCAAGCTGCTTGATTCCATCCCACTGGGCTCAATCTGCATGGGACCGGAAGTGACCCAACAGGGTTTCCTAGATAGCTGCCAGGACAGCTGATGGTATGTGAAGTTCATGAGGTAGGTGGAGTTGTTTTGGCAGTGGAAGAGCTGTGCTGCTGCTTAGGGCAGTTACCATTCACCAGCACACTCCCTTCCCTAGGTTTCATATCCACTTTCAGACATATGTGCTGCCAGAGCACTTGGTTTCCATGGCAGAGGGAAATGGCTTGGGCACTGAACTTGTCTTTCGCCATGTAGTTTTGAGCGCCTTGAGTGAGGAGCTCCATGTTCGTTTTCTGTGGCTGCTCAAACTGCTTGATTCCATCCCACTGGGCTCAATGGGCATGGGACCGGAAGTGACCCAACAGGGTTTCCTAGATAGCTGCCAGGACAGCTGATGGTATGTGAAGTTCATGAGGCAGGTGGAGTTGTTTGGCAGTGGAAGAGCTGTGCTGCTGCTTCTGGCAGTTGCCATTCACCAGCACACTCCCTTCCCTAGGTGTCATATCCACTTTCAGACATATGTGCTGCCAGAGCACTTGGTTTCCATGGCAGCGGGAAATGGCTTGGACACTGAACTTGTCTTTGGCCGTGGAATTTTAGCGTCTTGAGTGAGGAGCTCCATGTTCGTTTTGTGTGGGTGCTGAAGCTGCTTGATTCCATCCCACTGGGCTCAATAGGCATGGGACCGGAAGTGACCCAACAGGGTTTCCTAGATAGCTGCCAGGACAGCTGATGGTATGTGAAGTTCATGAGGCAGGTGGAGTTGTTTTGGCAGTGGAAGAGCTGTGCTGCTGCTTCGGGCAGTTGCCATTCACCAGCACACTCCCTTCCCTAGGTGTCATATCCACTTTCAGACATATGTGCTGCCAGAGCACTTGGTTTCCATGGCAGCGGGAAATGGCTTGGGCACTGAACTTGTCTTTGGCCATGGAGTTTTGAGCGCCTTGAGTGAGGAGCTCCATGTTCGTTTTCTGTGGCTGCTCAAGCTGCTTGATTCCATCCCACTGGGCTCAATGCGCATGGGACCGGAAGTGACCCAACAGGGTTTCCTAGATAGCTGCCAGGACAGCTGATGGTATGTGAAGTTCATGAGGCAGGTGGTGTTGTTTTGGCAGTGGAAGAGCTGGGCTGCTGCTTTGGGCAGTTGCCATTCACCACCACACTCCCTTCCCTGGGTGTCATATCCACTTTCAGACATATGTGCTGCCAGAGCACTTGGTTTCCATGGCAGCGGGAAATGGCTTGGGCACTGAACTTGTCTTTCTCCATGTAGTTTTGAGCGCCTTGAGTGAGGAGCTCCATGTTCGTTTTGTGTGGGTGCTGAAGCTGCTTGATTCCATCCCACTGGGCTCAATGGGCATGGGACCGGAAGTGACCCAACAGGGTTTCCTAGATAGCTGCCAGGACAGCTGATGGTATGTGAAGTTCAGGAGGCAGGTGGAGTTGTTTTGGCAGTGGAAGAGCTGTGTTGCTGCTTTGGGCAGTTGCCATTCATCACCACACTCCCTTCCCTAGGTGTCATATCCACTTTCAGACATATGTGCTGCCAGAGCACTTGGTTTCCATGGCAGCGGGAAATGGCTTGGGCACTGAACTTGTCTTTGGCTGTGGAGTTTTTAGCGCCTTGAGTGAGGAGCTCCATGTTCGTTTTGTGTGGGTGCTCAAGCTGCTTGATTCCATCCCACTGGGCTCAATGGGCATGGGACCGGAAGTGACCCAACAGGGTTTCCTAGATAGCTGCCAGGACAGCTGATGGTATGTGAAGTTCATGAGGCAGGTGGAGTTGTTTGGCAGTGGAAAAGCTGGGCTGCTGCTTCGGGCAGTTGCCATTCATCAGCACGCTCCCTTCCCTAGGTGTCATATCCACTTTCAGACCTATGTGCTGCCAGAGCACTTGGTTTCCATGGCAGCGGGAAATGGCTTCGTCACTGAACTTGTTTTGGCCGTGGAATTTTTAGCGTCTTGAGTGAGGAGCTCCATGTTCGTTTTGTGTGGGTGCTGAAGCTGCTTGATTCCATCCCACTGGGCTCAATGGGCATGGGACCGGAAGTGACCCAACAGGGTTTCCTAGATAGCTGCCAGGACAGCTGATGGTATGTGAAATTCATGAGGCAGTGGGAGTTGTTTTGGCAGTGGAAGAGCTGTGCTGCTGCTTCGGGCAGTTGCCATTCACCAGCACACTCCCTTCCCTAGGTGTCATATCCACTTTCAGACATATGTGCTGCCAGAGCACTTGGTTTCCATGGCAGCGGGAAATGGCTTCGTCACTGAACTTGTCTTTCGCCATGTAATTGTGAGCGCCTTGAGTGAGGAGCTCCATGTTCGTTTTGTGTGGGTGCTGAATCTGCTTGATTCCATCCCACTGGGCTCAATGGGCATGGGACCGGAAGTGACCCAACAGGGTTTCCTAGATAGCTGCCAGGACAGCTGATGGTATGTGAAGTTCATGAGGCAGGTGGAGTTGTTTTGGCAGTGGAAGAGCTGGGCTGCTGCTTTGGGCAGTTGCCATTCACCACCACACTCCCTACCCTAGGTGTCATATCCACTTTCAGACATATGTGCTGTCAGAGCACTTGGTTTCCATGGCAGCAGGAAATGGCTTGGGCACTGAACTTGTCTTTGGCCATGGAATTTTGAGCGCCTTGAGTGAGGAGCTCCATGTTCGTTTTGTGTGGGTGCTGAAGCTGCTTGATTCCATCCCACTGGGCTCAATGGGCATGGGACCGGAAGTGACCCAACAGGGTTTCCTAGATAGCTGCCAGGACAGCTGATGGTATGTGAAGTTGATGAGGCAGGTGGAGTTGTTTTGGCACTGGAAGAGCTGTGCTGCTGCTTTGGGCAGTTGCCATTCACCAGCACACTCCCTTCCCTAGGTGTCATATCCACTTTCACACATATGTGCTGCCAGAGCACTTGGTTTCCATGGCAGCGGGAAATGGCTTGGGCACTGAACTTGTCTTTGGCCGTGTAGCTTTGAGCGCCTTGAGTAGGAGCTCCATGTTCGTTTTGTGTGGGTGCTGAAGCTGCTTGATTCCATCCCACAGGGCTCAATGGGCATGGGACCGGAAGTGACCCAACACGGTTTCCTAGATAGCTGCCAGGACAGCTGATGGTATGTGAAGTTCATGAGGCAGGTGGAGTTGTTTTGGCAGTGGAAGAGCTGTGCTGCTGCTTCGGGCAGTTGCCATTCACCAACACACTCCCTTCCCTAGGTGTCATATCCACTTTCAGACATAGGTGCTGCCAGAGCACTTGGTTTCCATGGCAGCGGGAAATGGCTTAGGCACTGAACTTGTCTTTGGCCGTGGAATTTTTAGCGTCTTGAGTGAGGAGCTCCATCTTCGTTTTGTGTGGGTGCTGAAGCTGCTTGATTCCATCCCACTGGGCTCAATGGGAATGGGACCGGAAGTGACCCAAAAGGGTTTCCTAGATAGCTGCCAGGACAGCTGATGGTATGTGAAGTTCACGAGGCAGGTGGAGTTGTTTTGGCAGTGGAAGAGCTGTGCTGCTGCTTCGGGCAGTTGCCATTCACCAGCACACTCCCTTCCCAAGGTGTCATATCCACTTTCAGACATATGTGCTGCCAGAGCACTTGGTTTCCATGGCAGCGGGAAATGGCTTGGGCACTGAACTTGTCTTTCGCCATGGAGTTTTGAGCGCCTTGAGTGAGGAGCTCCATGTTCGTTTTGTGTGGGTGCTCAAGCTGCTTGATTCCATCCCACTGGGCTCAATGGGCATGGGACCGGAAGTGACCCAACAGGGTTTCCTAGATAGCTGCCAGGACAGCTGATGGTATGTGAAATTCATGAGGCAGTGGGAGTTGTTTTGGCAGTGGAAGAGCTGGGCTGCTGCTTCGGGCAGTTGCCATTCACCAGCACACTCCCTTCCCTAGGTGTCATATCCACTTTCACACATATGTGCTGCCAGAGCATTTGGTTTCTATGGCAGCGGGAAATGGCTTCGTCACTGAACTTGTCTTTCGCCATGTAATTTTGAGCGCCTTGAGTGAGGAGCTCCATGTTCGTTTTGTGTGGGTGCTGAAGCTGCTTGATTCCATCCCACTGGGCTCAATGGGCATGGGACCGGAAGTGACCCAACAGGGTTTCCTAGATAGCTGCCAGGACAGCTGATGGTACGTGAAGTTCATGAGGCAGGTGGAGTTGTTTTGGCACTGGAAGAGCTGGGCTGCTGCTTTGGGCAGTTGCCATTCATCACCACACTCCCTTCCCTAGGTGTCATATCCACTTTCACACATATGTGCTGCCAGAGCACTTGGTTTCCATGGCAGCGGGAAATGGCTTGGGCACTGAACTTGTCTTTCGCCATGTAGTTTTGAGCGCCTTGAGTGAGGAGCTCCATGTTCGTTTTGTGTGGGTGCTGAAGCTGCTTGATTCCATCCCACTGGGCTCAATGGGCATGGGACCGGAAGTGACCCAACAGGGTTTCCTAGATAGCTGCCAGGACAGCTGATGGTATGTGAAGTTCATGAGGCAGGTGGAGTTGTTTTGGCACTGGAAGAGCTGTGCTGCTGCTTCGGGCAGTTGCCATTCACCAGCACACTCCCTTCCCTAGGTGTCATATCCACTTTCAGACATATGTGCTGCCAGAGACCTTGGTTTCCATGGCAGCGGGAAATGGCTTGGGCACTGAACTTGTCTTTGGCTGTGGAGTTTTGAGCGCCTTGAGTGAGGAGCTCCATGTTCGTTTCGTGTGGGTGCTGAAGCTGCTTGATTCCATCCCACTGGGCTCAATGGGCATGGGACCGGAAGTGACCCAACAGGGTTTCCGAGATAGCTGCCAGGACAGCTGATGGTATGTGAAGTTCATGAGGCAGGTGGAGTTGTTTTGGCAGTGGAAGAGCTGTGCTGCTGCTTCGGGCAGTTGCCATTCACCAGCACACTCCCTTCCCTAGGTGTCATATCCACTTTCACACATATGTGCTGCCAGAGCACTTGGTTTCCATGGCAGCAGGAAATGGCTTGGGCACTGAACTTGTCTTTGGACGTGTAGCTTTGAGCGCCTTGAGTGAGGAGCTCCATGTTCGTTTTGTGTGGGTGCTCAAGCTGCTTGATTCCATCCCCCTGGGCTCAAAGGGCATGGGACAGGAAGTGACCCAACAGGGTTTCCTAGATAGCTGCCAGGACAGCTGATGGTATGTGAAGTTCATGAGGCAGGTGGAGTTGTTTTGGCACTGGAAGAGCTGTGCTGCTGCTTCGGGCAGTTGCCATTCATCACCACACTCCCTTCCCTAGGTGTCATATCCACTTTCAGACATATGTGCTGCCAGAGCACTTGGTTTCCATGGCAGCGGGAAATGGCTTGGGCACTGAACTTGTCTTTCGCCATGTAGTTTTGAGCGCCTTGAGTGAGGAGCTCCATGTTCGTTTTGTGTGGGTGCTGAAGCTGCTTGATTCCATCCCACTGGGCTCAATGGGCATGGGACCGGAAGTGACCCAACAGGGTTTCCTAGATAGCTGCCAGGACAGCTGATGGTATGTGAAGTTCATGAGGCAGGTGGAGTTGTTTTGGCACTGGAAGAGCTGTGCTGCTGCTTCGGGCAGTTGCCATTCACCAGCACACTCCCTTCCCTAGGTGTCATATCCAGTTTCACACATATGTGCTGCCAGAGCACTTGGTTTCCATGGCAGCGGGAAATGGCTTCGTCACTGAACTTGTCTTTGGCTGCGGAGTTTTTAGCTCCTTGAATGAGGAGCTCCATGTTCGTTTTGTGTGGGTGCTCAAGCTGCTTGATTCCATCCCACTGAGCTCAATGGGCATGGGACCGGAAGTGACCCTACAGGGTTTCCTAGATAGCTGCCAGGACAGCTGATGGTATGTGAAGTTCATGAGGCAGGTGGAGTTGTTCTGGCACTGGAAGAGCTGTGCTGCTGCTTCGGGCAATTGCCATTCACCACCACACTCCCTTCCCTAGGTGTCATATCCACTTTCAGACATATGTGCTGCCGAGCACGTGGTTTCCATGGCAGCGGGAAATGGCTTCGTCACTGTACTTGTCTTTCGCCATGTAATTTTGAGCGCCTTGAGTGAGGAGCTCCATGTTCATTTTGTGTGGGTGCTGAAGTTGCTTGATTCCATCCCACTGGGCTCAATGGGCATGGGACCGGAAGTGACCCAACAGGGTTTCCTAGATAGCTGCCAGGACAGCTGATGGTATGTGAAGTTCATGAGGCAGGTGGAGTTGTTTTGACAGTGGAAAAGCTGGGCTGCTGCTTCGGGCAGTTGCCATTCATCACCACGCTCCCTTCCCTAGGTGTCATATCCACTTTCACACATAGGTGCTGCCAGAGCACTTGGTTTCCATGAGAGTGGGAAAAGGCTTGGGCACTGAACTTGTCTTTCGCCATGTAGTTTTGAGCGCCTTGAGTGAGGAGCTCCATGTTCGTTTTGTGTGGGTGCTGAAGCTGCTTGATTCCATCCCACTGGGCTCAATGGGCTTGGGAACGGAAGTGACCCAACAGGGTTTCCTAAATAGGTGCCAGGACAGCTGATGGTATGTGAAGTTCATGAGGCAGGTGGAGTTGTTTTGGCAGTGGAAGAGCTGTGCTGCTGCTTCGGGCAGTTGCCATTCACCAGCACACTCCCTTCCCTAGGTGTCATATCCACTTTCAGACATATGTGCTGCCAGAGCACTTGGTTTCCATGGCAGCGGGAAATGGCTTGGGCACTGAACTTGTCTTTCGCCATGTAGTTTTGAGCGCCTTGAGTGAGGAGCTCCATGTTCGTTTTGTGTGGGTGCTGAAGCTGCTTGATTCCATCCCACTGGGCTCAATGCGCATGGGACCGGAAGTGACCCAACAGGGTTTCCTAGATAGCTGCCAGGACAGCTGATGGTATGTGAAGTTCATGAGGCAGGTGGAGTTGTTTTGGCAGTGGAAGAGCTGTGCTGCTGCTTCGGGCAGTTGCCATTCACCACCACACTCCCTTTCCTAGGTGTCATATCCACTTTCAGACATATGTGCTGCCAGAGCACTTGGTTTCCATGGCAGCGGGAAATGGCTTGGGCACTGAACTTGTCTTTCGCCATGTAGTTTTGAGCGCCTTGAGTGAGCAGCTCCATGTTCGTTTTGTGTGGGTGCTGAAGCTGCTTGATTCCATCCCACTGGGCTCAATGGGCATGGGACCGGAAGTGACCCAACAGGGTTTCCTAGATAGCTGCCAGGACAGCTGATGGTATGTGAAGTTCATGAGGCAGGTGGAGTTGTTTTGGCACTGGAAGAGCTGTGCTGCTGCTTCGGGCAGTTGCCATTCACCAGCACACTCCCTTCCCTAGGTGTCATATCCAGTTTCACACATATGTGCTGCCAGAGCACTTGGTTTCCATGGCAGCGGGAAATGGCTTGGGCACTGAACTTGTCTTTGGCTGCGGAGTTTTGAGCGCCTTGAGTGAGGAGCTCCATGTTCGTTTTGTGTGGGTGCTCAAGCTGCTTGATTCCATCCCACTGGGCTCAATGGGCATGGGACCGGAAGTGACCCAACAGGGTTTCCTAGATAGCTGCCAGGACAGCTGATGGTATGTGAAATTCATGAGGCAGGTGGAGTTGTTTTGGCAGTGGAAGAGCTGTGCTGCTGCTTCGGGCAGTTGCCATTCACCACCACACTCCCTTCCCTAGGTGTCATATCCACTTTCACACATATGTGCTGCCAGAGCACTTGGTTTCCATGGCAGCGGGAAATGGCTTCGTCACTGAACTTGTCTTTCGCCATGTAATTTTGAGCGCCTTGAGTGAGGAGCTCCATGTTGGTTTTGTGTGGGTGCTGAAGCTGCTTGATTCCATCCCACTGGGCTCAATGGGCATGGGACCGGAAGTGACCCAACAGGGTTTCCTAGATAGCTGCCAGGACAGCTGATGGTATGTGAAGTTCATGAGGCAGGTGGAGTTGTTTTGGCACTGGAAGAGCTGTGCTACTGCTTCGGGCAGTTGCCATTCACCAGCACACTCCCTTCCCTAGGTGTCATATCCACTTTCAGACATATGTGCTGCCAGAGCACTTGGTTTCCATGGCAGCGGGAAATGGCTTGGGCACTGAACTTGTCTTTGGCCATGGAGTTTTGAGCGCCTTGAGTGAGGAGCTCCATGTTCGTTTTGTGTGGGTGCTGAAGCTGCTTGATTCCATCCCACTGGGCTCAATGGGCATGGGACCGGAAGTGACCCAACAGGGTTTCCTAGATAGCTGCCAGGACAGCTGATGATATGTGAAATTCATGAGGCAGTGGGAGTTGTTTTGGCACTGGAAGAGCTGTGCTGCTGCTTCGGGCAGTTGCCATTCACCACCACACTCCCTTCCCTAGGTGTCATATCCACTTTCACACATATGTGCTGCCAGAACACTTGGTTTCCATGGCAGCGGGAAATGGCTTCGTCACTGAACTTGTCTTTCGCCATGTAATTTTGAGCGCATTGAGTGAGGAGCTCCATGTTTGTTTTGTGTGGGTGCTGAAGCTGCTTGATTCCATCCCACTGGGCTCAATGGGCATGGGACCAGAAGTGACACAACAGGGTTTCCTAGATAGCTGCCAGGACAGCTGATGGTATGTGAAGTTCATGAGGCAGGTGGAGTTGTTTTGGCAGTGGAAGAGCTGGGCTGCTGCTTCGGGCAGTTGCCATTCACCACCACACTCCCTTCCCTAGGTGTCATATCCACTTTCAGACATATGTGCTGTCAGAGCACTTGGTTTCCATGGCAGCAGGAAATGGCTTGGGCACTGAACTTGTCTTTGGCCGTGGAGTTTTGAGCGCCTTGAGTGAGGAGCTCCATGTTGGTTTTGTGTGGGTGCTGAAGCTGCTTGATTCCATCCCACTGGGCTCAATGGGCATGGGACCGGAAGTGACCCAACAGGGTTTCCTAGATAGCTGCCAGGACAGCTGATGGTATGTGAAGTTCATGAGGCAGGTGGAGTTGTTTTGGCACTGGAAGAGCTGTGCTGCTGCTTCGGGCAGTTGCCATTCACCACCACACTCCCTTCCCTAGGTGTCATATCCACTTTCAGACATATGTGCTGCCAGAGACCTTGGTTTCCATGGCAGCGGGAAATGGCTTCGTCACTGAACTTGTCTTTGGCTGTGGGGATTTGAGCGCCTTGAGTGAGGAGCTCCATGTTTTTTTTGTGTGGGTGCTGAAGCTGCTTGATTCCATTACTCTATGCTCAATGGGCATGGGACCGGAAGTGACCCAACAGGGTTTCCTAGATAGCTGCCAGGACAGCTGATGGTATGTGAAGTTCATGAGGCAGGTGGAGTTGTTTTGGCAGTGGAAGAGCTGTGCTGCTGCTTCGGGCAGTTGCCATTCACCAACACACTCCCTTCCCTAGGTGTCATATCCACTTTCAGACATATGTGCTGCCAGAGCACTTGGTTTCCATGGCAGCGGGAAATGGCTTGGGCACTGAACTTGTCTTTCGCCATGCAATCTTGAGCGCCTTGAGTGAGGAGCTCCATGTTCGTTTTGTGTGTTTGCTGAAGCTGCTTGATTCCATCCCACTGGGCTCAATGGGCATGGGACCGGAAGTGACCCAACAGGGTTTCCTAGATAGCTGCCAGGACAGCTGATGGTATGTGAAATTCATGAGGCAGTGGGAGTTGTTTTGGCACTGGAAGAGCTGTGCTGCTGCTTCGGGCAGTTGCCATTCACCAGCACACTCCCTTCCCTAGGTGTCATATCCACTTTCAGACATATGTGCTGCCAGAGCACTTGGTTTCCATGGCAGCGGGAAATGGCTTCGTCACTGAACTTGTCTTTCGCCATGTAATATTGAGCGCCTTGAGTGAGGAGCTCCATGTTCGTTTTGTGTGGGTGCTGAAGCTGCTTGATTCCATCCCACTGGGCTCAATGGGCATGGGACCGGAAGTGACCCAACAGGGTTTCCTAGATAGCTGCCAGGACAGCTGATGGTATGTGAAGTTCATGAGGCAGGTGGAGTTGTTTTGGCAGTGGAAGAGCTGTGCTGCTGCTTCGGGCAGTTGCCATTCACCAGCACACTCCCTTCCCTAGGTGTCATATCCACTTTCAGACATATGTGCTGCCAGAGCACTTGGTTTCCATGGCAGCGGGAAATGGCTTGGGCACTGAACTTGTCTTTGGCCATGGAGTTTTGAGCGCCTTGAGTGAGGAGCTCCATGTTCGTTTTGTGTGGGTGCTGAAGCTGCTTGATTCCATCCCACTGGGCTCAATGGGCATGGGACCGGAAGTGACACAACAGGGTTTCCTAGATAGCTGCCAGGACAGCTGATGGTATGTGAAATTCATGAGGCAGTGGGAGTTGTTTTGGCAGTGGAAGAGCTGTGCTGCTGCTTCGGGCAGTTGCCATTCACCAGCACACTCCCTTCCCTAGGTGTCATATCCACTTTCACACATATGTGCTGCCAGAGCACTTGGTTTCCATGGCAGCGGGAAATGGCTTGGGCACTGAACTTGTCTTTCGCCATGTAGTTTTGAGCGCCTTGAGTGAGGAGCTCCATGTTCGTTTTGTGTGGGTGCTCAAGCTGCTTGATTCCATCCCACTAGGCTCAATGGGCATGGGACCGGAAGTGACCCAACAGGGTTTCCTAGATAGCTGCCAGGACAGCTGATGGTATGTGAAGTTCATGAGGCAGGTGGAGTTGTTTTGGCAGTGGAACAGCTGGGCTGCTGCTTCGGGCAGTTGCCATTCACCAGCTCACAGAGTTCCCTAGTTGTCATATCCACTTTCAGACATATGTGCTGCCAGAGCACTTGGTTTCCATGGCAGAGGGAAATGGCTTGGGCACTGAACTTGTCTTTGGCCGTTGAATTTTTAGCTCCTTGAGTGAGGAGCTCCATGTTCGTTTTGTGTGGGTGCTGAAGCTGCTTGATTCCATCCCACTGGGCTCAATGGGCATGGGACCGGAAGTGACCCAACAGGGTTTCCTAGATAGCTGCCAGGACAGCTGATGGTATGTGAAGTTCATGAGGCAGGTGGAGTTGTTTTGGCAGTGGAAGAGCTGTGCTGCTGCTTCGGGCACTTGCCATTCACCAGCACAATCCCTTCCCTAGGTGTCATATCCACTTTCAGACATGTGCTGCCAGAGCACTTGGTTTCCATGGCAGCGGGAAATGGCTTGGGCACTGAACTTGTCTTTGGCTGTGGAGTTTTGAGCGCCTTGAGTGAGGAGCTCCATCTTAGTTTTGTGTGGGTGCTGAAGCTGCTTGATTCCATCCCACTGGACTCAATGGGCATGGTACCGGAAGTGACCCAACAGGGTTTCCTAGATAGCTGCCAGGACAGCTGATGGTATGTGAAGTTCATGAGGCAGGTGGAGTTGTTTTGGCACTGGAAGAGCTGTGCTGCTGCTTCGGGCAGTTGCCATTCACCAACACACTCCCTTCCCTAGGTGTCATATCCACTTTCAGACCTATGTGCTGCCAGAGCACTTGGTTTCCATGGCAGCGGGAAATGGCTTATGCGCTGAACTTGTCTTTGACTGCGGAGTTTTGAGCGCCTTGAGTGAGGAGCTCCATGTTCGTTTTGTGTGGGTGCTGAAGCTGCTTGATTCCATCCCACTGGACTCAATGGGCATGGGACCGGAAGTGACCCAACATGATTTCCTAGATAGCTGCCAGGACAGCTGATGGTATGTGAAGTTCATGAGGCAGGTGGAGTTGTTTTGGCAGTGAAAGAGCTGTGCTGCTGCTTCGGGCAGTTCCCATTCACCACCACACTCCCTTCCCTAGGTGTCATATCCACTTTCAGACATATGTGCTGCCAGAGCACTTGGTTTCCATGGCAGCGGGAAATGGCTTGGGCACTGAACTTGTCTTTGGCCATGTAGTTTTGAGCGCCTTGAGTGAGGAGCTCCATGTTCGTTTTGTGTGGGTGCTGAAGCTGCTTGATTCCATCCCACTGGGCTCAATGGGCATGGGAACGGAAGTGACCCAACAGGGTTTCCTAAATAGGTGCCAGGACAGCTGATGGTATGTGAAGTTCATGAGGCAGGTGGAGTTGTTTTGGCACTGGAAGAGCTGTGCTGCTGCTTTGGGCAGTTGCTTTTCATCACCACACTCCCTTCCCTAGGTTTCATATCCACTTTCAGACATATGTGCTGCCAGAGCACTTGGTTTCCATGGCAGCGGGAAATGGCTTATGCGCTGAACTTGTCTTTGACTGCGGAGTTTTTAGCGCCTCGAGTGAGGAGCTCCATGTTCGTTTTGTGTGGGTGCTCAAGCTGCTTGATTCCATCCCACTGGGCTCAATGGGCATGGGACCGGAAGTGACCCAACAGGGTTTCCTAGATAGCTGCCAGGACAGCTGATGGTATGTGAAGTTCATGAGGCAGGTGGAGTTGTTTTGGCGGTGGAAGAGCTGTGCTGCTGCTTCGGGCAATTGCCATTCACCAGCACACTCCCTTCCCTAGGTGTCATATCCACTTTCAGACATATGTGCTGCCAGAGCACTTGGTTTCCATGGCAGCGGGAAATGGCTTGGGCACTGAACATGTCTTTGACCATGGAGTTTTGAGCGCCTTGTGTGAGGAGCTCCATGTTCGTTTTGTGTGGGTGCTCAAGCTGCTTGATTCCATCCGACTGGGCTCAATGGGCATGGGACCGGAAGTGACCCAACAGGGTTTCCTAGATAGCTGCCAGGACAGCTGATGGTATGTGAAATTCATGAGGCAGGTGGAGTAGTTTTGGCAGTGGAAGAGCTGTGCTGCTGCTTCGGGCAGTTGCCATTCACCAGCACACTCCCTTCCCTAGGTGTCATATCCACTTTCAGACATATGTGCTGCCAGAGCACTTGGTTTCCATGGCAGCGGGAAATGGCTTGGGCACTGAACTTATCTTTGGCCGTTGAATTTTTAGCTCCTTGAGTGAGGAGCTCCATGTTCGTTTTGTGTGGGTGCTGAAGCTGCTTGATTCCATCCCACTGGGCTCAATGGGCATGGGACCGGAAGTGACCCAACAGGGTTTCCTAGATAGCTCCCAGGACAGCTGATGGTATGTGAAGTTCATGAGGCAGGTGGAGTTGTTTTGGCACTGGAAGAGCTGTGCTGCTGCTTCGGGCAGTTGCCATTCACCAACACACTCCCTTCCCTAGGTGTCATATCCACTTTCAGACCTATGTGCTGCCAGAGCACTTGGTTTCCATGGCAGCGGGAAATGGCTTGGGCACTGAACTTGTCTTTGGCTGTGGTGTTTTGTCCGCCTTGAGTGAGGAGCTCCATGTTCGTTTTGTGTGGGTGCTCAAGCTGCTTGATTCCATCCCACTGGGCTCAATGGGCATGGGACCGGAAGTGACCCAACAGGGTTTCCTTGATAGCTGCCAGGACAGCTGATGGTATGTGAAGTTCATGAGGCAGGTGGAGTTGTTTTGGCAGTGGAAGAGCTGTGCTGCTGCTTCGGGCAGTTGCCATTCACCAGCACACTCCCTTCCCTAGGTGTCATATCCACTTTCAGACATATGTGCTGCCACAGCACTTGGTTTCCATGGCAGCGGGAAATGTCTTCGGCACTGAACTTGTCTTTCGCCATGTAGTTTTGAGTGCCTTGAGTGAGGAGCTCCATGTTCGTTTTGTGTGGGTGCTGAAGCTGCTTGATTCCATCCCACTGGGCTCAATGGGCATGGGACCGGAAGTGACCCAACAGGGTTTCCTCGATAGCTGCCAGGACAGCTGATGGTATGTGAAGTTTATGAGGCAGGTGGAGTTGTTTTGGCAGTGGAAGAGCTGTGCTGCTGCTTTGGGCAGTTGCCATTCACCAGCACACTCCCTTCCCTAGGTGTCATATCCACTTTCAGACATATGTGCTGCCAGAGCACTTGGTTTCCATGACAGCAGGAAATGGCTGGGCACTGAACTTGTCTTTGGCCATGGAGTTTTGAGCGCCTTGAGTGAGGAGCTCCATGTTCGTTTTGTGTGGGTGCTGAAGCTGCTTGATTCCATCCCACTGGGCTCAAAGGGCATGGGACCGGAAGTGACCCAACAGGGTTTCCTAGATAGCTGCCAGGACAGCTGATGGTATGTGAAGTTCATAAGGCAGATGGAGTTTTTTTGGCAGTGGAAGAGCTGTGCTGCTGCTTCGGGCAGTTGCCATTCACCAGCACACTCCCTTCCCTAGGTGTCATATCCACTTTCAGACATATGTGCTGCCAGAGCACTTGGTTTCCATGGCAGCGGGAAATGGCTGGGGAACTGAACTTGTCTTTGGCTTCGGAGTTTTGAGCGCCTTGAGTGAGGAGCTCCATGTTCGTTTTGTGTGGGTGCTGAAGCTGCTTGATTCCATCCCACTGGGCTCAATGGGCATGGGACCGGAAGTGACCCAACAGGGTTTCCTAGATAGCTGCCAGGACAGCTGATGGTATGTGAAGTTCATGAGGCAGGTGGAGTTGTTTTGGCAGTGGAAGAGCTGTGCTGCTGCTTCGGGCAGTTGCCATTCATCACCACACTCCCTTCCCTAGGTGTCATATCCAATTTCAGACATATGTGCTGCCAGAGCACTTGGTTTCCATGGCAGCGGGAAATGGCTTAGGCACTGAACTTGTCTTTTGCCATGTAATTTTGCGCGCCTTGAGTGAGGAGCTCCATGTTAGATTTGTGTGGGTGCTGAAGCTGCTTGATTCCATCCCACTGGGCTCAATGGGCATGGAAACGGTAGTGACCCAACAGGGTTTCCTAGATAGCTGCCAGGACAGCTGATGGTATGTGAAGTTCATGAGGCAGGTGGAGTTGTTTTGGCAGTGGAAGAGCTGTGCTGCTGCTTCGGGCAGTTGCCATTCACCAGCACACTCCCTTCCCTAGGTGTCATATCCACTTTCAGACATATGTGCTGCCAGGGCACTTGGTTTCCATGGCAGCGGGAAATGGCTTGGGCACTGACTTGCCTTTGGCCATGTAATTTTGGGCGCCTTGAGTGAGGAGCTCCATGTTCGTTTTGTGTGGGTGCTGAAGCTGCTTGATTCCATCCCCCTGGGCTCAATGGGCATGGGACCGGAAGTGACCCAACAGGGTTTCCTAGATAGCTGCCAGGACAGCTGATGGTATGTGAAGTTCATGAGGCAGGTGGAGTTGTTTTGGCACTGGAAGAGCTGTGCTGCTGCTTCGGGCAGTTGCCATTCATCACCACACTCCCTTCCCTAGGTGTCATATCCACTTTCAGACATATGTGCTGCCAGAGCACTTGGTTTCCATGGCAGCGGGAAATGGCTTGGGCACTGAACTTGTCTTTCGCTGTGGAGTTTTGAGCGCCTTGAGTGAGGAGCTCCATGTTCGTTTTGTGTGGGTGCTGAAGCTGCTTGATTCCATCCCACTGGGCTCAATGGGCATGGGACCGGAAGTGACCCAACAGGGTTTCCTAGATAGCTGCCAGGACAGCTGATGGTATGTGAAGTTCATGAGGCAGACGGAGCTGTTGTGGCACTGGAAGAGCTGTGCTGCTGCTTCGGGCAGTTGCCATTCATCACCAGCACACTCCCTTCCCTAGGTGTCATATCCACTTTCAGACATATGTGCTGCCAGAGCACTTGGTTTCCATGGCAGCGGGAAATGGCTTGGGCACTGAACTTGTCTTTTGCCATGTAATTTTGTGCGCCTTGAGTGAGGAGCTCCATGTTCGTTTTGTGTGGGTGCTCAAGCTGCTTGATTCCATCCCACTGGGCTCAATGGGCATGGGACCGGAAGTGACCCATCAGGGTTTCCTAGATAGCTGCCAGGACAGCTGATGGTATGTGAAGTTCATGAGGCAGGTGGAGTTGTTTTGGCAGTGGAAGAGCTGTGCTGCTGCTTCAGGCAGTTGCCATTCACCAGCACACTCCCTTCCCTAGGTGTCATATCCACTTTCAGACATATGTGCTGCCAGAGCACTTGGTTTCCATGGCAGCGGGAAATGGCTTGGGCACTGAACTTGTCTTTTGCCATGTAATTTTGCGCGCCTTGAGTGAGGAGCTCCATGTTAGATTTGTGTGGGTGCTGAAGCTGCTTGATTCCATCCCACTGGGCTCAATGGGCATGGGAACGGAAGTGACCCAACAGGGTTTCCTAGATAGCTGCCAGGACAGCTGATGGTATGTGAAGTTCATGAGGCAGGTGGAGCTGTTGTGGCACTGGAAGAGCTGTGCTGCTGCTTCGGGCAGTTGCCATTCATCACCACACTCCCTTCCCTAGGTGTCATATCCACTTTCAGACATATGTGCTGCCAGAGCACTTGGTTTCCATGGCAGTGGGAAATGGTTTGGGCACTGAACTCGTCTTTGGCCATGGAGTTTTGAGCGCCTTGAGTGAGGAGCTCCATGTTCGTTTTGTGTGGGTGCTCAAGCTGCTTGATTCCATCCCAATGGACTCAATGGGCATGGGACCGGAAGTGACCCAACAGGGTTTCCTAGATAGCTGCCAGGACAGCTGATGGTATGTGAAGTTCATGAGGCAGGTGGAGTTGTTTTGGCAGTGGAAGAGCTGTGCTGCTGCTTCAGGCACTTGCCATTCATCACCACACTCCCTTCCCTAGGTGTCATTTCCACTTTCAGACATATGTGCTGCCAGAGCACTTGGTTTCCATGGCAGCGGGAAATGGCTTGGGCACTGAACTTGTCTTTGGCTGTGGTGTTTTGTCCGCCTTGAGTGAGGAGCTCCATGTTCGTTTTGTGTGGGTGCTCAAGCTGCTTGATTCCATCCCACTGGGCTCAATGGGCATGGGACCGGAAGTGAGCCAACAGGGTTTCCTAGATAGCTGCCAGGACAGCTGATGGTATGTGAAGTTCATGAGGCAGTTGGAGTTGTTTTGGCAGTGGAAGAGCTGTGCTGCTGCTTCGGGCAGTTGCCATTCACCAGCACACTCCCTTCCCTAGGTGTCATATCCAGTTTCAGACATATGTGCTGCCACAGCACTTGGTTTCCATGGCAGCGGGAAATGGCTTGGGCACTGAACTTGTCTTTCGCCATGTAGTTTTGAGCGCCTTGAGTGAGGAGCTCCATGTTCGTTTTGTGTGGGTGCTGAAGCTGCTTGATTCCATCCCACTGGGCTCAATGGGCATGGGACCGGAAGTGACCCAACAGGGTTTCCTCGATAGCTGCCAGGACAGCTGATGGTATGTGAAGTTTATGAGGCAGGTGGAGTTGTTTTGGCAGTGGAAGAGCTGTGCTGCTGCTTTGGGCAGTTGCCATTCACCAGCACACTCCCTTCCCTAGGTGTCATATCCACTTTCAGACATATGTGCTGCCAGAGCACTTGGTTTCCATGACAGCAGGAAATGGCTTGGGCACTGAACTTGTCTTTGGCTGCGGAGTTTTGAGCGCCTTGTGTGAGGAGCTCCATGTTCGTTTTGTGTGGGTGCTCAAGCTGCTTGATTCCATCCCACTGGGCTCAATGGGCATGGGACCGGAAGTGACCCAACAGGGTTTCCTAGATAGCTGCCAGGACAGCTGATGGTATGTGAAGTTCATAAGGCAGATGAAGTTTTTTTGGCAGTGGAAGAGCTGTGCTGCTGCTTCAGGCAGTTGCCATTCACCAGCACACTCCCTTCCCTAGGTGTCATATCCACTTTCAGACATGTGCTGCCAGAGCACTTGGTTTCCATGTCAGACGGAAATGGCTGGGGAACTGAACTTGTCTTTGGCTTCGGAGTTTTTAGCGCCTTGAGTGAGGAGCTCCATGTTCGTTTTGTGTGGGTGCTGAAGCTGCTTGATTCCATCCCACTGGGCTCAATGGGCATGGGACCGGAAGTGACCCAACAGGGTTTCCTAGATAGCTGCCAGGACAGCTGATGGTATGTGAAGTTCATGAGGCAGGTGGAGTTGTTTTGGCAGTGGAAGAGCTGTGCTGCTGCTTCGGGCAGTTGCCATTCATCACCACACTCCCTTCCCTAGGTGTCATATCCAATTTCAGACATATGTGCTGCCAGAGCACTTGGTTTCCATGGCAGCGGGAAATGGCTTAGGCACTGAACTTGTCTTTTGCCATGTAATTTTGCGCGCCTTGAGTGAGGAGCTCCATGTTAGATTTGTGTGGGTGCTGAAGCTGCTTGATTCCATCCCACTGGGCTCAATGGGCCTGGGAACGGTAGTGACCCAACAGGGTTTCCTAGATAGCTGCCAGGACAGCTGATGGTATGTGAAGTTCATGAGGCAGGTGGAGTTGTTTTGGCAGTGGAAGAGCTGTGCTGCTGCTTCGGGCAGTTGCCATTCACCAGCACACTCCCTTCCCTAGGTGTCATATCCACTTTCAGACATATGTGCTGCCAGGGCACTTGGTTTCCATGGCAGCGGGAAATGGCTTGGGCACTGACTTGTCTTTGGCCATGTAATTTTGTGCGCCTTGAGTGAGGAGCTCCATGTTCGTTTTGTGTGGGTGCTGAAGCTGCTTGATTCCATCCCCCTGGGCTCAATGGGCATGGGACCGGAAGTGACCCAACAGGGTTTCCTAGATAGCTGCCAGGACAGCTGATGGTATGTGAAGTTCATGAGGCAGGTGGAGTTGTTTTGGCACTGGAAGAGCTGTGCTGCTGCTTCGGGCAGTTGCCATTCATCACCACACTCCCTTCCCTAGGTGTCATATCCACTTTCAGACATATGTGCTGCCAGAGCACTTGGTTTCCATGGCAGCGGGAAATGGCTTGGGCACTGAACTTGTCTTTCGCTGTGGAGTTTTGAGCGCCTTGAGTGAGGAGCTCCATGTTCGTTTTGTGTGGGTGCTGAAGCTGCTTGATTCCATCCCACTGGGCTCAATGGGCATGGGAACGGAAGTGAGCCAACAGGGTTTCCTAGATAGCTGCCAGGACAGCTGATGGTATGTGAAGTTCTTGAGGCAGACGGAGCTGTTGTGGCACTGGAAGAGCTGTGCTGCTGCTTCGGGCAGTTGCCATTCATCACCAGCACACTCCCTTCCCTAGGTGTCATATCCACTTTCAGACATATGTGCTGCCAGAGCACTTGGTTTCCATGGCAGCGGGAAATGGCTTGGGCACTGAACTTGTCTTTTGCCATGTAATTTTGTGCGCCTTGAGTGAGGAGCTCCATGTTCGTTTTGTGTGGGTGCTCAAGCTGCTTGATTCCATCCCACTGGGCTCAATGGGCATGGGACCGGAAGTGACCCATCAGGGTTTCCTAGATAGCTGCCAAAACAGCTGATGGTATGTGAAGTTCATGAGGTAGGTGGAGTTGTTTTGGCAGTGGAAGAGCTGTGCTGCTGCTTCAGGCAGTTGCCATTCACCAGCACACTCCCTTCCCTAGGTGTCATATCCACTTTCAGACATATGTGCTGCCAGAGCACTTGGTTTCCATGGCAGCGGGAAATGGCTTGGGCACTGAACTTGTCTTTTGCCATGTAATTTTGCGCGCCTTGAGTGAGGAGCTCCATGTTAGATTTGTGTGGGTGCTGAAGCTGCTTGATTCCATCCCACTGGGCTCAATGGGCATGGGAACGGAAGTGACCCAACAGGGTTTCCTAGATAGCTGCCAGGACAGCTGATGGTATGTGAAGTTCATGAGGCAGGTGGAGCTGTTGTGGCACTGGAAGAGCTGTGCTGCTGCTTCGGGCAGTTGCCATTCACCAACACACTCCCTTCCCTAGGTGTCATATCCACTTTCAGACATATGTGCTGCCAGAGCACTTGGTTTCCATGGCAGTGGGAAATGGTTTGGGCACTCAACTTGTCTTTGGCTGCGGAGTTTTGAGCGCCTTGAGTGAGGAGCTCCATGTTCGTTTTGTGTGGGTGCTGAAGCTGCTTGATTCCATCCCACTGGGCTCAATGGGCATGGGAACGGAAGTGACCCAACAGGGTTTCCTAGATAGCTGCCAGGACAGCTGATGGTATGTGAAGTTCATGAGGCAGGTGGAGTTGTTTTGGCAGTGGAAGAGCTGTGCTGCTGCTTCTGGCAGTTGCCATTCACCAGCACACTCCCTTCCCTAGGTGTCATATCCACTTTCAGACATATGTGCTGCCAGAGCACTTGGTTTCCATGGCAGCGGGAAATGGCTTGGGCACTGAACTTGTCTTTGGCTGCGGAGTTTTGAGCGCCTTGAGTGAGGAGCTCCATGTTCGTTTTGTGTGGGTGCTCAAGCTGCTTGATTCCATCCCACTGAGCTCAATGGGCATGGGACCGGAAGTGACCCAACAGGGTTTCCTAGATAGCTGCCAGGACAGCTGATGGTATGTGAAGTTCATGAGGCAGGTGGAGTTGTTTTGGCAGTGGAAGAGCTGTGCTGCTGCTTCGGGCAGTTGCCATTCACCAGCACACTCCCTTCCCTAGGTGTCATATCCACTTTCAGACATATGTGCTGCCAGGGCACTTGGTTTCCATGGCAGCGGGAAATGGCTTGGGCACTGAACTTGTCTTTGGCCATGTAATTTTGGGCGCCTTGAGTGAGGAACTCCATGTTCGTTTTGTGTGGGTGCTCAAGCTGCTTGATTCCATCCCCCTGGGCTCAATGGGCATGGGACCGGAAGTGACCCAACAGGGTTTCCTAGATAGCTGCCAGGACAGCTGATGGTATGTGAAGTTCATGAGGCAGGTGGAGTTGTTTTGTCAGTGGAAGAGCTGTGCTGCTGCTTCGGGCAGTTGCCATTCATCACCACACTCCCTTCCCTAGGTGTCATATCCACTTTCAGACATATGTGCTGCCAGAGCACTTGGTTTCCATGGCAGCGGGAAATGGCTTGGGCACTGAACTTGTCTTTGGCTGCGGAGTTTTGAGCGCCTTGAGTGAGGAGCTCCATGTTCGTTTTGTGTGGGTGCTGAA
The DNA here is from genome assembly GCF_030435755.1 of Ochotona princeps. Classification (NCBI taxonomy): domain Eukaryota; kingdom Metazoa; phylum Chordata; class Mammalia; order Lagomorpha; family Ochotonidae; genus Ochotona; species Ochotona princeps. The sequence goes on along the minus strand of NC_080832.1, from coordinate 148,054,082 downwards.
GCTGCTTGATTCCATCCCACTGGGCTCAATGGGCATGGGACCGGAAGTGACCCAACAGGGTTTCCTAGATAGCTGCCAGGACAGCTGATGGTATGTGAAGTTCATGAGGCAGGTGGAGTTGTTTTGGCAGTGGAAGAGCTGTGCTGCTGCTTCGGGCAGTTGCCATTCATCACCACACTCCCTTCCCTAGGTGTCATATCCACTTTCAGACATATGTGCTGCCAGTGCACTTGGTTTCCATGGCAGCGGGAAATGGCTTAGGCACTGAACTTGTCTTTTGCCATGTAATTTTGTACGCCTTGAGTGAGGAGCTCCATGTTAGATTTGTGTGGGTGCTCAAGCTGCTTGATTCCATCCCACTGGGCTCAATGGGCATGGGAACGGAAGTGACCCAACAGGGTTTCCTAGATAGCTGCCAGGACAGCTGATGGTATGTGAAGTTCATGAGGCAGGTGGAGTTGTTTTGGCAGTGGAAGAGCTGTGCTGCTGCTTCGGGCAGTTGCCATTCACCAGCACACTCCCTTCCCTAGGTGTCATATCCACTTTCAGACATATGTGCTGCCAGGGCACTTGGTTTCCATGGCAGCGGGAAATGGCTTGGGCACTGACTTGTCTTTGGCCATGTAATTTTGGGCGCCTTGAGTGAGGAGCTCCATGTTCGTTTTGTGTGGGTGCTCAAGCTGCTTGATTCCATCCCCCTGGGCTCAATGGGCATGGGACCGGAAGTGACCCAACAGGGTTTCCTAGATAGCTGCCAGGACAGCTGATGGTATGTGAAGTTCATGAGGCAGGTGGAGTTGTTTTGGCACTGGAAGAGCTGTGCTGCTGCTTCGGGCAGTTGCCATTCATCACCACACTCCCTTCCCTAGGTGTCATATCCACTTTCAGACATATGTGCTGCCAGAGCACTTGGTTTCCATGGCAGCGGGAAATGGCTTGGGCACTGAACTTGTCTTTCGCTGTGGAGTTTTGAGCGCCTTGAGTGAGGAGCTCCATGTTCGTTTTGTGTGGGTGCTGAAGCTGCTTGATTCCATCCCACTGGGCTCAATGGGCATGGGACCGGAAGTGACCCAACAGGGTTTCCTAGATAGCTGCGAGGACAGCTGATGGTATGTGAAGTTCTTGAGGCAGACGGAGCTGTTGTGGCACTGGAAGAGCTGTGCTGCTGCTTCGGGCAGTTGCCATTCATCACCAGCACACTCCCTTCCCTAGGTGTCATATCCACTTTCAGACATATGTGCTGCCAGAGCACTTGGTTTCCATGGCAGCGGGAAATGGCTTGGGCACTGAACTTGTCTTTTGCCATGTAATTTTGTGCGCCTTGAGTGAGGAGCTCCATGTTCGTTTTGTGTGGGTGCTCAAGCTGCTTGATTCCATCCCACTGGGCTCAATGGGCATGGGACCGGAAGTGACCCATCAGGGTTTCCTAGATAGCTGCCAAAACAGCTGATGGTATGTGAAGTTCATGAGGCAGGTGGAGTTGTTTTGGCAGTGGAAGAGCTGTGCTGCTGCTTCAGGCAGTTGCCATTCACCAGCACACTCCCTTCCCTAGGTGTCATATCCACTTTCAGACATATGTGCTGCCAGAGCACTTGGTTTCCATGGCAGCGGGAAATGGCTTGGGCACTGAACTTGTCTTTTGCCATGTAATTTTGCGCGCCTTGAGTGAGGAGCTCCATGTTAGATTTGTGTGGGTGCTGAAGCTGCTTGATTCCATCCCACTGGGCTCAATGGGCATGGGAACGGAAGTGACCCAACAGGGTTTCCTAGATAGCTGCCAGGACAGCTGATGGTATGTGAAGTTCATGAGGCAGGTGGAGCTGTTGTGGCACTGGAAGAGCTGTGCTGCTGCTTCGGGCAGTTGCCATTCACCAACACACTCCCTTCCCTAGGTGTCATATCCACTTTCAGACATATGTGCTGCCAGAGCACTTGGTTTCCATGGCAGTGGGAAATGGTTTGGGCACTCAACTTGTCTTTGGCTGCGGAGTTTTGAGCGCCTTGAGTGAGGAGCTCCATGTTCGTTTTGTGTGGGTGCTGAAGCTGCTTGATTCCATCCCACTGGGCTCAATGGGCATGGGACCGGAAGTGACCCAACAGGGTTTCCTAGATAGCTGCCAGGACAGCTGATGGTATGTGAAGTTCATGAGGCAGGTGGAGTTGTTTTGGCAGTGGAAGAGCTGTGCTGCTGCTTCTGGCAGTTGCCATTCACCAGCACACTCCCTTCCCTAGGTGTCATATCCACTTTCAGACATATGTGCTGCCAGAGCACTTGGTTTCCATGGCAGCGGGAAATGGCTTGGGCACTGAACTTGTCTTTGGCTGCGGAGTTTTGAGCGCCTTGAGTGAGGAGCTCCATGTTCGTTTTGTGTGGGTGCTCAAGCTGCTTGATTCCATCCCACTGAGCTCAATGGGCATGGGACCGGAAGTGACCCAACAGGGTTTCCTAGATAGCTGCCAGGACAGCTGATGGTATGTGAAGTTCATGAGGCAGGTGGAGTTGTTTTGGCAGTGGAAGAGCTGTGCTGCTGCTTCGGGCAGTTGCCATTCACCAGCACACTCCCTTCCCTAGGTGTCATATCCACTTTCAGACATATGTGCTGCCAGGGCACTTGGTTTCCATGGCAGCGGGAAATGGCTTGGGCACTGAACTTGTCTTTGGCCATGTAATTTTGGGCGCCTTGAGTGAGGAACTCCATGTTCGTTTTGTGTGGGTGCTCAAGCTGCTTGATTCCATCCCCCTGGGCTCAATGGGCATGGGACCGGAAGTGACCCAACAGGGTTTCCTAGATAGCTGCCAGGACAGCTGATGGTATGTGAAGTTCATGAGGCAGGTGGAGTTGTTTTGTCAGTGGAAGAGCTGTGCTGCTGCTTCGGGCAGTTGCCATTCATCACCACACTCCCTTCCCTAGGTGTCATATCCACTTTCAGACATATGTGCTGCCAGAGCACTTGGTTTCCATGGCAGCGGGAAATGGCTTGGGCACTGAACTTGTCTTTGGCTGCGGAGTTTTGAGCGCCTTGAGTGAGGAGCTCCATGTTCGTTTTGTGTGGGTGCTGAAGCTGCTTGATTCCATCCCACTGGGCTCAATGGGCATGGGACCGGAAGTGACCCAACAGGGTTTCCTAGATAGCTGCCAGGACAGCTGATGGTATGTGAAGTTCATGAGGCAGGTGGAGTTGTTTTGGCACTGGAAGAGCTGTGCTGCTGCTTCGGGCAGTTGCCATTCATCACCACACTCCCTTCCCTAGGTGTCATATCCACTTTCAGACATATGTGCTGCCAGTGCACTTGGTTTCCATGGCAGCGGGAAATGGCTTAGGCACTGAACTTGTCTTTTGCCATGTAATTTTGTACGCCTTGAGTGAGGAGCTCCATGTTAGATTTGTGTGGGTGCTCAAGCTGCTTGATTCCATCCCACTGGGCTCAATGGGCATGGGAACGGAAGTGACCCAACAGGGTTTCCTAGATAGCTGCCAGGACAGCTGATGGTATGTGAAGTTCATGAGGCAGGTGGAGTTGTTTTGGCAGTGGAAGAGCTGTGCTGCTGCTTCGGGCAGTTGCCATTCACCAGCACACTCCCTTCCCTAGGTGTCATATCCACTTTCAGACATATGTGCTGCCAGGGCACTTGGTTTCCATGGCAGCGGGAAATGGCTTGGGCACTGACTTGTCTTTGGCCATGTAATTTTGGGCGCCTTGAGTGAGGAGCTCCATGTTCGTTTTGTGTGGGTGCTCAAGCTGCTTGATTCCATCCCCCTGGGCTCAATGGGCATGGGACCGGAAGTGACCCAACAGGGTTTCCTAGATAGCTGCCAGGACAGCTGATGGTATGTGAAGTTCATGAGGCAGGTGGAGTTGTTTTGGCAGTGGAAGAGCTGGGCTGCTGCTTCGGGCAGTTGCCATTCATCACCAGCACACTCCCTTCCCTAGGTGTCATATCCACTTTCAGACATATGTGCTGCCAGAGCACTTGGTTTCCATGGCAGCGGGAAATGGCTTGGGCACTGAACTTGTCTTTTGCCATGTAATTTTGTGCGCCTTGAGTGAGGAGCTCCATGTTCGTTTTGTGTGGGTGCTCAAGCTGCTTGATTCCATCCCCCTGGGCTCAATGGGCATGGGACCGGAAGTGACCCATCAGGGTTTCCTAGATAGCTGCCAGGACAGCTGATGGTATGTGAAGTTCATGAGGCAGGTGGAGTTGTTTTGGCAGTGGAAGAGCTGTGCTGCTGCTTCAGGCAGTTGCCATTCACCACCACACTCCCTTCCCTAGGTGTCATATCCACTTTCAGACATATGTGCTGCCAGAGCACTTGGTTTCCATGGCAGCGGGAAATGGCTTGGGCACTGAACTTGTCTTTTGCCATGTAATTTTGTGCGCCTTGAGTGAGGAGCTCCATGTTAGATTTGTGTGGGTGCTGAAGCTGCTTGATTCCATCCCCCTGGGCTCAATGGGCATGGGAACGGAAGTGACCCAACAGGGTTTCCTAGATAGCTGCCAGGACAGCTGATGGTATGTGAAGTTCATGAGGCAGGTGGAGCTGTTGTGGCACTGGAAGAGCTGTGCTGCTGCTTCGGGCAGTTGCCATTCATCACCACACTCCCTTCCCTAGGTGTCATATCCACTTTCAGACATATGTGCTGCCAGAGCACTTGGTTTCCATGGCAGCGGGAAATGGTTTGGGCACTGAACTTGTCTTTGGCTGCGGAGTTTTGAGCGCCTTGAGTGAGGAGCTCCATGTTCGTTTTGTGTGGGTGCTGAAGCTGCTTGATTCCATCCCACTGGGCTCAATGGGCATGGGACCGGAAGTGACCCAACAGGGTTTCCTAGATAGCTGCCAGGATAGCTGATGGTATGTGAAGTTCATGAGGCAGGTGGAGTTGTTTTGGCAGTGGAAGAGCTGTGCTGCTGCTTCGGGCAGTTGCCATTCACCAGCACACTCCCTTCCCTAGGTGTCATATCCACTTTCAGACATATGTGCTGCCAGAGCACTTGGTTTCCATGGCAGCGGGAAATGGCTTGGGCACTAAACTTGTCTTTTGCCATGTAATTTTGTGCGCCTTGAGTTAGGAGCTCCATGTTCGTTTTGTGTGGGTGCTGAAGCTGCTTGATTCCATCCCACTGGGCTCAATGGGCATGGGACCGGAAGTGACCCAACAGGGTTTCCTAGATAGCTGCCAGGACAGCTGATGGTATGTGAAGTTCATGAGGCAGGTGGAGTTGTTTTGGTAGTGGAAGAGCTGTGCTGCTGCTTCGGGCAGTTGCCGTTCACCAGCACACTCCCTTCCCTAGGTGTCATATCCACTTTCAGACATATGTGCTGCCAGAGCACTTGGTTTCCATGGCAGCGGGAAATGGCTTGGGCATTGAACTTGTCTTTGGCCATGTAATTTTGGGCGCCTTGAGTGAGGAACTCCATGTTCGTTTTGTGTGGGTGCTGAAGCTGCTTGATTCCATCCCACTGGGCTCAATGGGCATGGGACCGGAAGTGACCCAACAGGGTTTCCTAGATAGCTGCCAGGACAGCTGATGGTATGTGAAGTTCATGAGGCAGGTGGAGTTGTTTTGGCAGTGGAAGAGCTGTGCTGCTGCTTCGGGCAGTTGCCATTCATCACCACACTCCCTTCCCTAGGTGTCATATCCACTTTCAGACATATGTGCTGCCAGAGCACTTGGTTTCCATGGCAGCGGGAAATGGCTTGGGCACTGAACTTGTCTTTGGCTGTGGAGTTTTGAGCGCCTTGAGTGAGGAGCTCCATGTTCGTTTTGTGTGGGTGCTGAAGCTGCTTGATTCCATCCCACTGGGCTCAATGGGCATGTAACCGGAAATGACCCAACAGGGTTTCCTAGATAGCTGCCAGGACAGCTGATGGTATGTGAAGTTCATGAGGCAGGTGGAGTTGTTTTGGCAGTGGAAGAGCTGTGCTGCTGCTTCGGGCAGTTGCCATTCACCACCACACTCCCTTCCCTAGGTGTCATATCCACTTTCAGACATATGTGCTGCCAGAGCACTTGGTTTCCATGGCAGCGGGAAATGGCTTGGGCACTGAACATGTCTTTGGCTGTGGAGTTTTGAGCGCCTTGAGTGAGGAGCTCCATGTTCGTTTTGTGTGGGTGCTGAAGCTGCTTGATTCCATCCCACTGGGCTCAATGGGCATGGGACCGGAAGTGACCCAACAGGGTTTCCTAGATAGCTGCCAGGACAGCTGATGGTATGTGAAGTTCATGAGGCAGACGGAGCTGTTGTGGCACTGGAAGAGCTGTGCTGCTGCTTCGGGCAGTTGCCATTCATCACCAGCACACTCCCTTCCCTAGGTGTCATATCCACTTTCAGACATATGTGCTGCCAGAGCACTTAGTTTCCATGGCAGCGGGAAATGGCTTGGGCACTGAACTTGTCTTTTGCCATGTAATTTTGTGTGCCTTGAGTGAGGAGCTCCATGTTAGTTTTGTGTGGGTGCTCAAGCTGCATGATTCCATCCCACTGGGCTCAATGGGCATGGGACCGGAAGTGACCCAACAGGGTTTCCTAGATAGCTGCCAGGACAGCTGATGGTATGTGAAGTTCATGAGGCAGGTGGAGTTGTTTTGGCAGTGGAAGAGCTGTGCTGCTGCTTCAGGCAGTTGCCATTCACCACCACACTCCCTTCCCTAGGTGTCATATCCACTTTCAGACATATGTGCTGCCAGAGCACTTGGTTTCCATGGCAGCGGGAAATGGCTTGGGCACTGAACTTGTCCTTGGCCGTGGAGTTTTGAGCGCCTTGAGTGAGGAGCTCCATGTTCGTTTTGTGTGGGTGCTCAAGCTGCTTGATTCCATCCCACTGAGCTCAATGGGCATGGGACCGGAAGTGACCCAACAGGGTTTCCTAGATAGCTGCCAGGACAGCTGATGGTATGTGAAGTTCATGAGGCAGGTGGAGTTGTTTTGGCACTGGAAGAGCTGTGCTGCTGCTTCGGGCAGTTGCCATTCACCAGCACACTCCTTTCCCTAGGTGTCATATCCACTTTCAGACATATGTGCTGCCAGGGCACTTGGTTTCCATGGCAGCGGGAAATGGCTTGGGCACTGAACTTGTCTTTGGCCATGTAATTTTGGGCGCCTTGAGTGAGGAACTCCATGTTCGTTTTGTGTGGGTGCTGAAGTTGCTTGATTCCATCCCCCTGGGCTCAATGGGCATGGGACCGGAAGTGAGCCAACAGGGTTTCCTAGATAGCTGCCAGGACAGCTGATGGTATGTGAAGTTCATGAGGCAGGTGGAGTTGTTTTGGCAGTGGAAGAGCTGTGCTGCTGCTTCGGGCAGTTGCCATTCATCACCACACTCCCTTCCCTAGGTGTCATATCCACTTTCAGACATATGTGCTGCCAGAGCACTTGGTTTCCATGGCAGCGGGAAATGGCTTGGGCACTGAACTTGTCTTTGGCTGCGGAGTTTTGAGCGCCTTGAGTGAGGAGCTCCATGTTCGTTTTGTGTGGGTGCTGAAGCTGCTTGATTCCATCCCACTGGGCTCAATGGGCATGGGAACGGAAGTGACCCAACAGGGTTTCCTAGATAGCTGCCAGGACAGCTGATGGTATGTGACGTTCATGAGGCAGGTGGAGTTGTTTTGGCAGTGGAAGAGCTGTGCTGCTGCTTCGGGCAGTTGCCATTCACCAGCACACTCCCTTCCCTAGGTGTCATATCCACTTTCAGACATATGTGCTGCCAGAGCACTTGGTTTCCATGGCAGCGGGAAATGGCTTGGGCACTGAACTTGTCTTTGGCTGTGGAGTTTTGAGCGCCTTGAGTGAGGAGCTCCATGTTCGTTTTGTGTGGGTGCTGAAGCTGCTTGATTCCATCCCACTGGACTCAATGGGCATGGGACCGGAAGTGACCCAACAGGGTTTCCTAGATAGCTGCCAGGACAGCTGATGGTATGTGAAGTTCATGAGGCAGACGGAGCTGTTGTGGCACTGGAAGAGCTGTGCTGCTGCTTCGGGCAGTTGCCATTCACCAGCACACTCCCTTCCCTAGGTGTCATATCCACTTTCAGACATATGTGCTGCCAGAGCACTTGGTTTCCATGGCAGCGGGAAATGGCTTGGGCACTGAACTTGTCTTTTGCCATGTAATTTTGGGCGCCTTGAGTGAGGAGCTCCATGTTAGATTTGTGTGGCTGCTGAAGCTGCTTGATTCCATCCCACTGGGCTCAATGGGCATGGGAACGGAAGTGACCCAACAGGGTTTCCTAGATAGCTGCCAGGACAGCTGATGGTATGTGAAGTTCATGAGGCAGGTGGAGCTGTTGTGGCACTGGAAGAGCTGTGCTGCTGCTTCGGGCAGTTGCCATTCATCACCACACTCCCTTCCCTAGGTGTCATATCCACTTTCAGACATATGTGCTGCCAGAGCACTTGGTTTCCATGGCAGCGGGAAATGGCTTGGGCACTGAACTTGTCTTTTGCCATGTAATTTTGTGCGCCTTGAGTTAGGAGCTCCATGTTCGTTTTGTGTGGGTGCTGAAGCTGCTTGATTCCATCCCACTGGGCTCAATGGGCATGGAACCGGAAGTGACCCAACAGGGTTTCCTAGATAGCTGCCAGGACAGCTGATGGTATGTGAAGTTCATGAGGCAGGTGGAGTTGTTTTGGCAGTGGAAGAGCTGTGCTGCTGCTTCGGGCAGTTGCCATTCACCACCACACTCCCTTGCCTAGGTGTCATATCCACTTTCAGACATATGTGCTGCCAGAGCACTTGGTTTCCATGGCAGCGGGAAATGGCTTGGGCACTGAACTTGTCTTTGGCTGTGGAGTTTTGAGCGCCTTGAGTGAGGAGCTCCATGTTGGTTTTGTGTGGGTGCTGAAGCTGCTTGATTCCATCCCACTGGGCTCAATGGGCATGGGACCGGAAGTGACCCAACAGGGTTTCCTAGATAGCTGCGAGGACAGCTGATGGTATGTGAAGTTCATGAGGCAGGTGGAGTTGTTTTGGCACTGGAAGAGCTGTGCTGCTGCTTCGGACAGTTCCCAATCACCAACACACTCCCTTCCCTAGGTGTCATATCCACTTTCAGACATATGTGCTGCCAGAGCACTTGTTTCCATGGCAGCGGGAAATGGCTTGGGCACTGAACTTGCCTTTGGCTGTGGAGTTTGGAGTGCCTTGAGTGAGGAGCTCCATGTTCGTTTTGTGTGGGTGCTGAAGCTGCTTGATTCCATCCCCCTGGGCTCAATGGGCATGGGACCGGAAGTGACCCAACAGGGTTTCCTAGATAGCTGCCAGGACAGCTGATGGTATGTGAAGTTCATGAGGCAGGTGGAGTTGTTTTGGCAGTGGAAGAGCTGTGCTGCTGCTTCGGGCAGTTGCCATTCATCACCACACTCCCTTCCCTAGGTGTCATATCCACTTTCAGACATATGTGCTGCCAGAGCACTTGGTTTCCATGGCAGCGGGAAATGGCTTGGGCACTGAACTTGTCTTTTGCCATGTAATTTTGTGCGCCTTGAGTGAGGAGCTCCATGTTAGATTTGTGTGGCTGCTGAAGCTGCTTGATTCCATCCCACTGGGCTCAATGGGCATGGGAACGGAAGTGACCCAACAGGGTTTCCTAGATAGCTGCCAGGACAGCTGATGGTATGTGAAGTTGATGAGGCAGGTGGAGTTGTTTTGGCAGTGGAAGAGCTGTGCTGCTGCTTCGGGCAGTTGCCATTCACCAGCACACTCCCTTCCCTAGGTGTCATATCCACTTTCAGACATATGTGCTGCCAGAGCACTTGGTTTCCATGGCAGCGGGAAATGGCTTGGGCACTGAACTTGTCTTTGGCTGTGGAGTTTTTAGCGCCTTGAGTGAGGAGCTCCATGTTCGTTTTGTGTGGGTGCTCAAGCTGCTTGATTCCATCCCACTGGGCTCAATGGGCATGGGACCGGAAGTGACCCAACAGGGTTTCCTAGATAGCTGCCAGGACAGCTGATGGTATGTGAAGTTCATGAGGCAGGTGGAGTTGTTTTGGCACTGGAAGAGCTGTGCTGTTGCTTCGGGCAGTTGCCATTCACCAACACACTCCCTTCCCTAGGTGTCATATCCACTTTCAGACATATGTGCTGCCAGAGCACTTGGTTTCCATGGCAGCGGGAAATGGCTTGGGCACTGAACTTGTCTTTGGCCGTGGAGTTTTGAGTGCCTTGAGTGAGGAGCTCCATGTTCGTTTTGTGTGGGTGCTGAAGCTGCTTGATTCCATCCCCCTGGGCTCAATGGGCATGGGACCGGAAGTGACCCAACAGGGTTTCCTAGATAGCTGCGAGGACAGCTGATGGTATGTGAAGTTCATGAGGCAGGTGGAGTTGTTTTGGCAGTGGAAGAGCTGTGCTGCTGCTTCGGGCAGTTGCCATTCACCAGCACACTCCCTTCCCTAGGTGTCATATCCACTTTCAGACATATGTGCTGCCAGAGCACTTGGTTTCCATGGCAGCGGGAAATGGCTTGGGCACTGAACTTGTCTTTGGCCATGTAATTTTGTGCACCTTGAGTGAGGAGCTCCATGTTCGTTTTGTGTGGGTGCTGAAGCTGCTTGATTCCATCCCCCTGGGCTCAATGGGCATGGGACCGGAAGTGACCCAACAGGGTTTCCTAGATAGCTGTCAGGACAGCTGATGGTATGTGAAGTTCATGAGGCAGGTGGAGTTGTTTTGGCAGTGGAAGAGCTGTGCTGCTGCTTCGGGCAGTTGCCATTCACCAGCACACTCCCTTCCCTAGGTGTCATATCCACTTTCAGACATATGTGCTGCCAGAGCACTTGGTTTCCATGGCAGCGGGAAATGGCTTGGGCACTGAACTTGTCTTTGGCTGTGGAGTTTTGAGCGCCTTGAGTGAGGAGCTCCATGTTAGTTTTGTGTGGGTGCTGAAGCTGCTTGATTCCATCCCACTGGGCTCAATGGGCATGGGACCGGAAGTGACCCAACAGGGTTTCCTAGATAGCTGCCAGGACAGCTGATGGTATGTGAAGTTCATGAGGCAGGTGGAGTTGTTTTGGCAGTGGAAGAGCTGTGCTGCTGCTTCGGGCAGTTGCCATTCATCAGCACACTCCCTTCCCTAGGTGTCATATCCACTTTCAGACATATGTGCTGCCAGAGCACTTGGTTTCCATGGCAGCGGGAAATGGCTTGGGCACTGAACTTGTCTTTTGCCATGTAATTTTGAGTGCCTTGAGTGAGGAGCTCCATGTTCGTTTTGTGTGGGTGCTGAAGCTGCTTGATTCCATCCCACTGGGCTCAATGGGCATGGGACCGGAAGTGACCCAACAGGGTTTCCTAGATAGCTGCAAGGACAGCTGATGGTATGTGAAGTTCATGAGGCAGGTGGAGTTGTTTTGGCACTGGAAGAGCTGTGCTGCTGCTTCGGACATTTCCCATTCACCAACACACTCCCTTCCCTAGGTGTCATATCCACTTTCAGACATATGTGCTGCCAGAGCACTTGGTTTCCATGGCAGCGGGAAATGTCTTGGGCATTGAATTTGTCTTTGGCCGTGGAGTTTTGAGCGCCTGGAGTGAGGAGCTCCATGTTCGTTTTGTGTGGGTGCTGAAGCTGCTTGATTCCATCCCACTGGGCTCAATGGGCATGGGACCGGAAGTGACCCAACAGGGTTTCTTAGATGGCTGCCAGGACAGCTGATGGTATGTGAAGTTCATGAGGCAGGCGGGGTTGTTTTGGCACTGGAAGAGCTGTGCTGCTGCTTCAGGCAGTTGCCATTCACCAGCACACTCCCTTCCCTAGGTGTCATATCCACTTTCAGACATATGTGCTGCCAGAGCACTTGGTTTCCATGGCAGCGGGAAATGGCTTGGGCACTGAACTTGTCTTTGGCTGTGCAGTTTTGAGCACCTTGAGTGAGGAGCTCCATGTTCGTTTTGTGTGGGTGCTGAAGCTGCTTGATTCCATCCCACTGGGCTCAATGGGCATGGGACCGGAAGTGACCCAACAGGGTTTCCTAGATAGCTGCCAGGACAGCTGATGGTATGTGAAGTTCATGAGGCAGGTGGAGTTGTTTTTGCAGTGGAAGAGCTGTGCTGCTGCTTCGGGCAGTTGCCATTCACCAGCACACTCCCTTCCCTAGGTGTCATATCCACTTTCAGACATATGTGCTGCCAGAGCACTTGGTTTCCATGGCAGCGGGAAATGGCTTGGGCACTGAACTTGTCTTTCGCCATGTAGTTTTGAGTGCCTTGAGTGAGGAGCTCCATGTTCGTTTTGTGTGGGTGCTGAAGCTGCTTGATTCCATGCCACTGGGCTCAATGGGCATGGGACCGAAAGTGACCCAACAGGGTTTCCTAGATAGCTGCCAGGACAGCTGATGGTATGTGAAGTTCATGAGGCAGGTGGAGTTGTTTTGTCAGTGGAAGAGCTGTGCTGCTGCTTCGGGCAGTTGCCATTCACCAGCACACTCCCTTCCCTAGGTGTCATATCCACTTTCAGACATATGTGCTGCCAGAGCACTTGTTTCCATGGCAGCGGGAAATGGCTTGGGCACTGAACTTGTCTTTGGCCGTGGAGTTTTGAACGCCTTGAGTGAGGAGCTCCATGTTCGTTTTGTGTGGGTGCTCAAGCTGCTTGATTCCATCCCACTGGGCTCAATGGGCATGGGACCGGAAGTGACCCTACAGGGTTTCCTAGATAGCTGCCAGGACAGCTGATGGTATGTGAAGTTCATTAGGAAGGCGGAGTTGTTTTTGCAGTGGAAGAGCTGTGCTGCTGCTTCGGGCAGTTGCCATTCACCACCACACTCCCTTCCCTAGGTGTCATATCCACTTTCAGACATATGTGCTGCCAGAGCACTTGGTTTCCATGGCAGCGGGAAATGGCTTGGGCACTGAACTTGTCTTTGGCTGTGGAGTTTTGAGCGCCTTGAGTGAGGAGCTCCATGTTCGTTTTGTGTGGGTGCTGAAGCTGCTTGATTCCATCCCACTGGGCTCAAAGGGCATGGGACCGGAAGTGACCCAACAGGGTTTCCTAGATAGCTGCCAGGACAGCTGATGGTATGTGAAGTTCATGAGGCAGGAGGAGTTGTTTTTGCAGTGGAAGAGCTGTGCTGCTGCTTCAGGCAGTTGCCATTCACCAGCACACTCCCTTCCCTAGGTGTCATATCCACTTTCAGACATATGTGCTGCCAGAGCACTTGGTTTCCATGGCAGCGGGAAATGGCTTGGGCACTGAACTTGTCTTTGGCTGTGCAGTTTTGAGCACCTTGAGTGAGGAGCTCCATGTTCGTTTTGTGTGGGTGCTCAAGCTGCTTGATTCCATCCCACTGGGCTCAATGGGCATGGGACCGGAAGTGACCCAACAGGGTTTCCTAGATAGCTGCCAGGACAGCTGATGGTATGTGAAGTTCATGAGGAAGGCGGAGTTGTTTTGGCAGTGGAAGAGCTGTGCTGCTGCTTCGGGCAGTTGCCATTCACCACCACACTCCCTTCCCTAGGTGTCATATCCACTTTCAGACATATGTGCTGCCAGAGCACTTGGTTTCCATGGCAGCGGGAAATGGCTTGGGCACTGAACTTGTCTTTGGCTGTGGAGTTTTGAGCGCCTTGAGTGAGGAGCTCCATGTTCGTTTTGTGTGGGTGCTGAAGCTGCTTGATTCCATCCCACTGGGCTCAATGGGCATGGGACCGGAAGTGACCCAACAGGGTTTCCTAGATAGCTGCGAGCACAGCTGATGGTATGTGAAGTTCATGAGGCAGGTGGAGTTGTTTTGGCACTGGAAGAGCTGTGCTGCTGCTTCGGACAGTTCCCATTCACCAACACACTCCCTTCCCTAGGTGTCATATCCACTTTCAGACATATGTGCTGCCAGAGCACTTGTTTCCATGGCAGCGGGAAATGGCTTGGGCACTGAACTTGCCTTTGGCTGTGGAGTTTGGAGTGCCTTGAGTGAGAAGCTCCATGTTCGTTTTGTGTGGGTGCTGAAGCTGCTTGATTCCATCCCACTGGGCTCAATGGGCATGGGACCGGAAGTGACCCTACAGGGTTTCCTAGATAGCTGCCAGGACAGCTGATGGTATGTGAAGTTCATGGGGAAGGCGGAGTTGTTTTTGCAGTGGAAGAGCTGTACTGCTGCTTCAGGCAGTTGCCATTCACCAACACACTCCCTTCCCTAGGTGTCATATCCACTTTCAGACATATGTGCTGCCAGAGCACTTGGTTTCCATGGCAGCGGGAAATGGCTTGGGCACTGAACTTGTCTTTGGCTGTGGAGTTTTGAGCGCCTTGAGTGAGGAGCTCCATGTTCGTTTTGTGTGGGTGCTGAAGCTGCTTGATTCCATCCCACTGGGCTCAAAGGGCATGGGAACGGAAGTGACCCAACAGGGTTTCCTAGATAGCTGCCAGGACAGCTGATGGTATGTGAAGTTCATGAGGCAGGAGGAGTTGTTTTTGCAGTGGAAGAGCTGTGCTGCTGCTTCAGGCAGTTGCCATTCACCAGCACACTCCCTTCCCTAGGTGTCATATCCACTTTCAGACATATGTGCTGCCAGAGCACTTGGTTTCCATGGCAGCGGGAAATGGCTTGGGCACTGAACTTGTCTTTGGCTGTGCAGTTTTGAGCACCTTGAGTGAGGAGCTCCATGTTCGTTTTGTGTGGGTGCTCAAGCTGCTTGATTCCATCCCACTGGGCTCAATGGGCATGGGACCGGAAGTGACCCAACAGGGTTTCCTAGATAGCTGCCAGGACAGCTGATGGTATGTGAAGTTCATGAGGCAGGTGGAGTTGTTTTGGCACTGGAAGAGCTGTGCTGCTGCTTCGGGCAGTTGCCATTCACCAGCACACTCCCTTCCCTAGGTGTCATATCCACTTTCAGACATATGTGCTGCCAGAGCACTTGGTTTCCATGGCAGCGGGAAATGGCTTGGGCACTGAACTTGTCTTTCGCCATGTAGTTTTGAGTGCCTTGAGTGAGGAGCTCCATGTTCGTTTTGTGTGGGTGCTGAAGCTGCTTGATTCCATGCCACTGGGCTCAATGGGCATGGGACCGGAAGTGACCCAACAGGGTTTCCTAGATAGCTGCCAGGACAGCTGATGGTATGTGAAGTTCATGAGGCAGGTGGAGTTGTTTTGGCAGTGGAAGAGCTGTGCTGCTGCTTCGGGCAGTTGCCATTCACCAGCACACTCCCTTCCCTAGGTGTCATATCCACTTTCAGACATATGTGCTGCCAGAGCACTTGTTTCCATGGCAGCGGGAAATGGCTTGGGCACTGAACTTGTCTTTGGCCGTGGAGTTTTGAACGCCTTGAGTGAGGAGCTCCATGTTCGTTTTGTGTGGGTGCTCAAGCTGCTTGATTCCATCCCACTGGGCTCAATGGGCATGGGACCGGAAGTGACCCTACAGGGTTTCCTAGATAGCTGCCAGGACAGCTGATGGTATGTGAAGTTCATGGGGAAGGCGGAGTTGTTTTTGCAGTGGAAGAGCTGTGCTGCTGCTTCAGGCAGTTGCCATTCACCAACACACTCCCTTCCCTAGGTGTCATATCCACTTTCAGACATATGTGCTGCCAGAGCACTTGGTTTCCATGGCAGCGGGAAATGGCTTGGGCACTGAACTTGTCTTTGGCTGTGGAGTTTTGAGCGCCTTGAGTGAGGAGCTCCATGTTCGTTTTGTGTGGGTGCTGAAGCTGCTTGATTCCATCCCACTGGGCTCAAAGGGCATGGGACCGGAAGTGACCCAACAGGGTTTCCTAGATAGCTGCCAGGACAGCTGATGGTATGTGAAGTTCATGAGGCAGGAGGAGTTGTTTTTGCAGTGGAAGAGCTGTGCTGCTGCTTCAGGCAGTTGCCATTCACCAGCACACTCCCTTCCCTAGGTGTCATATCCACTTTCAGACATATGTGCTGCCAGAGCACTTGGTTTCCATGGCAGCGGGAAATGGCTTGGGCACTGAACTTGTCTTTGGCTGTGCAGTTTTGAGCACCTTGAGTGAGGAGCTCCATGTTCGTTTTGTGTGGGTGCTCAAGCTGCTTGATTCCATCCCACTGGGCTCAATGGGCATGGGACCAGAAGTGACCCAACAGGGTTTCCTAGATAGCTGCCAGGACAGCTGATGGTATGTGAAGTTCATGAGGCAGGTGGAGTTGTTTTGGCACTGGAAGAGCTGTGCTGCTGCTTCGGGCAGTTGCCATTCACCAGCACACTCCCTTCCCTAGGTGTCATATCCACTTTCAGACATATGTGCTGCCAGAGCACTTGGTTTCCATGGCAGCGGGAAATGGCTTGGGCACTGAACTTGTCTTTCGCCATGTAGTTTTGAGTGCCTTGAGTGAGGAGCTCCATGTTCGTTTTGTGTGGGTGCTGAAGCTGCTTGATTCCATGCCACTGGGCTCAATGGGCATGGGACCGGAAGTGACCCAACAGGGTTTCCTAGATAGCTGCCAGGACAGCTGATGGTATGTGAAGTTCATGAGGCAGGTGGAGTTGTTTTGGCAGTGGAAGAGCTGTGCTGCTGCTTCGGGCAGTTGCCATTCACCAGCACACTCCCTTCCCTAGGTGTCATATCCACTTTCAGACATATGTGCTGCCAGAGCACTTGTTTCCATGGCAGCGGGAAATGGCTTGGGCACTGAACTTGTCTTTGGCCGTGGAGTTTTGAACGCCTTGAGTGAGGAGCTCCATGTTCGTTTTGTGTGGGTGCTCAAGCTGCTTGATTCCATCCCACTGGGCTCAATGGGCATGGGACCGGAAGTGACCCAACAGGGTTTCCTAGATAGCTGCCAGGACAGCTGATGGTATGTGAAGTTCATGAGGAAGGCGGAGTTGTTTTTGCAGTGGAAGAGCTGTGCTGCTGCTTCGGGCAGTTGCCATTCACCACCACACTCCCTTCCCTAGGTGTCATATCCACTTTCAGACATATGTGCTGCCAGAGCACTTGATTTCCATGGCAGCGGGAAATGGCTTGGGCACTGAACTTGTCTTTGGCTGTGGAGTTTTGAGCGCCTTGAGTGAGGAGCTCCATGTTCGTTTTGTGTGGGTGCTGAAGCTGCTTGATTCCATCCCACTGGGCTCAATGGGCATGGGACCGGAAGTGACCCAACAGGGTTTCCTAGATAGCTGCGAGGACAGCTGATGGTATGTGAAGTTCATGAGGCAGGTGGAGTTGTTTTGGCACTGGAAGAGCTGTGCTGCTGCTTTGGACAGTTCCCATTCACCAACACACTCCCTTCCCTAGGTGTCATATCCACTTTCAGACATATGTGCTGCCAGAGCACTTGTTTCCATGGCAGCGGGAAATGGCTTGGGCACTGAACTTGTCTTTGGCTGTGGAGTTTTGAGCGCCTTGAGTGAGGAGCTCCATGTTCGTTTTGTGTGGGTGCTGAAGCTGCTTGATTCCATCCCACTGGGCTCAAAGGGCATGGGACCGGAAGTGACCCAACAGGGTTTCCTAGATAGCTGCGAGGACAGCTGATGGTATGTGAAGTTCATGAGGCAGGAGGAGTTGTTTTTGCAGTGGAAGAGCTGTGCTGCTGCTTCAGGCAGTTGCCATTCACCAGCACACTCCCTTCCCTAGGTGTCATATCCACTTTCAGACATATGTGCTGCCAGAGCACTTGGTTTCCATGGCAGCGGGAAATGGCTTGGGCACTGAACTTGTCTTTGGCTGTGCAGTTTTGAGCACCTTGAGTGAGGAGCTCCATGTTCGTTTTGTGTGGGTGCTCAAGCTGCTTGATTCCATCCCACTGGGCTCAATGGGCATGGGACCGGAAGTGACCCAACAGGGTTTCCTAGATAGCTGCCAGGACAGCTGATGGTATGTGAAGTTCATGAGGCAGGTGGAGTTGTTTTGGCACTGGAAGAGCTGTGCTGCTGCTTCGGGCAGTTGCCATTCACCAGCACACTCCCTTCCCTAGGTGTCATATCCACTTTCAGACATATGTGCTGCCAGAGCACTTGGTTTCCATGGCAGCGGGAAATGGCTTGGGCACTGAACTTGTCTTTCGCCATGTAGTTTTGAGTGCCTTGAGTGAGGAGCTCCATGTTCGTTTTGTGTGGGTGCTGAAGCTGCTTGATTCCATGCCACTGGGCTCAAAGGGCATGGGACCGGAAGTGACCCAACAGGGTTTCCTAGATAGCTGCCAGGACAGCTGATGGTATGTGAAGTTCATGAGGCAGGTGGAGTTGTTTTGGCACTGGAAGAGCTGTGCTGCTGCTTCGGGCAGTTGCCATTCACCAGCACACTCCCTTCCCTAGGTGTCATATCCACTTTCAGACATATGTGCTGCCAGAGCACTTGTTTCCATGGCAGCGGGAAATGGCTTGGGCACTGAACTTGTCTTTGGCCGTGGAGTTTTGAACGCCTTGAGTGAGGAGCTCCATGTTCGTTTTGTGTGGGTGCTCAAGCTGCTTGATTCCATCCCACTGGGCTCAATGGGCATGGGACCGGAAGTGACCCAACAGGGTTTCCTAGATAGCTGCCAGGACAGCTGATGGTATGTGAAGTTCATGAGGAAGGCGGAGTTGTTTTTGCAGTGGAAGAGCTGTGCTGCTGCTTCGGGCAGTTGCCATTCACCAACACACTCCCTTCCCTAGGTGTCATATCCACTTTCAGACATATGTGCTGCCAGAGCACTTGATTTCCATGGCAGCGGGAAATGGCTTGGGCACTGAACTTGTCTTTGGCTGTGGAGTTTTGAGCGCCTTGAGTGAGGAGCTCCATGTTCGTTTTGTGTGGGTGCTGAAGCTGCTTGATTCCATCCCACTGGGCTCAATGGGCATGGGACCGGAAGTGACCCAACAGGGTTTCCTAGATAGCTGCGAGGACAGCTGATGGTATGTGAAGTTCATGAGGCAGGTGGAGTTGTTTTGGCACTGGAAGAGCTGTGCTGCTGCTTCGGACAGTTCCCATTCACCAACACACTCCCTTCCCTAGGTGTCATATCCACTTTCAGACATATGTGCTGCCAGAGCACTTGTTTCCATGGCAGCGGGAAATGGCTTGGGCACTGAACTTGCCTTTGGCTGTGGAGTTTGGAGTGCCTTGAGTGAGAAGCTCCATGTTCGTTTTGTGTGGGTGCTGAAGCTGCTTGATTCCATCCCACTGGGCTCAATGGGCATGGGACCGGAAGTGACCCTACAGGGTTTCCTAGATAGCTGCCAGGACAGCTGATGGTATGTGAAGTTCATGGGGAAGGCGGAGTTGTTTTTGCAGTGGAAGAGCTGTGCTGCTGCTTCAGGCAGTTGCCATTCACCAACACACTCCCTTCCCTAGGTGTCATATCCACTTTCAGACATATGTGCTGCCAGAGCACTTGGTTTCCATGGCAGCGGGAAATGGCTTGGGCACTGAACTTGTCTTTGGCTGTGGAGTTTTGAGCGCCTTGAGTGAGGAGCTCCATGTTCGTTTTGTGTGGGTGCTGAAGCTGCTTGATTCCATCCCACTGGGCTCAAAGGGCATGGGACCGGAAGTGACCCAACAGGGTTTCCTAGATAGCTGCCAGGACAGCTGATGGTATGTGAAGTTCATGAGGCAGGAGGAGTTGTTTTTGCAGTGGAAGAGCTGTGCTGCTGCTTCAGGCAGTTGCCATTCACCAGCACACTCCATTCCCTAGGTGTCATATCCACTTTCAGACATATGTGCTGCCAGAGCACTTGGTTTCCATGGCAGCGGGAAATGGCTTGGGCACTGAACTTGTCTTTGGCTGTGCAGTTTTGAGCACCTTGAGTGAGGAGCTCCATGTTCGTTTTGTGTGGGTGCTCAAGCTGCTTGATTCCATCCCACTGGGCTCAATGGGCATGGGACCGGAAGTGACCCAACAGGGTTTCCTAGATAGCTGCCAGGACAGCTGATGGTATGTGAAGTTCATGAGGAAGGTGGAGTTGTTTTGGCACTGGAAGAGCTGTGCTGCTGCTTCGGGCAGTTGCCATTCACCAGCACACTCCCTTCCCTAGGTGTCATATCCACTTTCAGACATATGTGCTGCCAGAGCACTTGGTTTCCATGGCAGCGGGAAATGGCTTGGGCACTGAACTTGTCTTTCGCCATGTAGTTTTGAGTGCCTTGAGTGAGGAGCTCCATGTTCGTTTTGTGTGGGTGCTGAAGCTGCTTGATTCCATGCCACTGGGCTCAATGGGCATGGGACCGGAAGTGACCCAACAGGGTTTCCTAGATAGCTGCCAGGACAGCTGATGGTATGTGAAGTTCATGAGGCAGGTGGAGTTGTTTTGGCAGTGGAAGAGCTGTGCTGCTGCTTCGGGCAGTTGCCATTCACCAGCACACTCCCTTCCCTAGGTGTCATATCCACTTTCAGACATATGTGCTGCCAGAGCACTTGTTTCCATGGCAGCGGGAAATGGCTTGGGCACTGAACTTGTCTTTGGCCGTGGAGTTTTGAACGCCTTGAGTGAGGAGCTCCATGTTCGTTTTGTGTGGGTGCTCAAGCTGCTTGATTCCATCCCACTGGGCTCAATGGGCATGGGACCGGAAGTGACCCAACAGGGTTTCCTAGATAGCTGCCAGGACAGCTGATGGTATGTGAAGTTCATGAGGAAGGCGGAGTTGTTTTTGCAGTGGAAGAGCTGTGCTGCTGCTTCGGGCAGTTGCCATTCACCACCACACTCCCTTCCCTAGGTGTCATATCCACTTTCAGACATATGTGCTGCCAGAGCACTTGGTTTCCATGGCAGCGGGAAATGGCTTGGGCACTGAACTTGTCTTTGGCTGTGGAGTTTTGAGCGCCTTGAGTGAGGAGCTCCATGTTCGTTTGGTGTGGGTGCTGAAGCTGCTTGATTCCATCCCACTGGGCTCAATGGGCATGGGACCGGAAGTGACCCAACAGGGTTTCCTAGATAGCTGCGAGGACAGCTGATGGTATGTGAAGTTCATGAGGCAGGTGGAGTTTTTTTGGCACTGGAAGAGCTGTGCTGCTGCTTCGGACAGTTCCCATTCACCAACACACTCCCTTCCCTAGGTGTCATATCCACTTTCAGACATATGTGCTGCCAGAGCACTTGTTTCCATGGCAGCGGGAAATGGCTTGGGCACTGAACTTGCCTTTGGCTGTGGAGTTTGGAGTGCCTTGAGTGAGAAGCTCCATGTTCGTTTTGTGTGGGTGCTGAAGCTGCTTGATTCCATCCCACTGGGCTCAATGGGCATGGGACCGGAAGTGACCCTACAGGGTTTCCTAGATAGCTGCCAGGACAGCTGATGGTATGTGAAGTTCATGGGGACGGCGGAGTTGTTTTTGCAGTGGAAGAGCTGTGCTGCTGCTTCAGGCAGTTGCCATTCACCAACACACTCCCTTCCCTAGGTGTCATATCCACTTTCAGACATATGTGCTGCCAGAGCACTTGGTTTCCATGGCAGCGGGAAATGGCTTGGGCACTGAACTTGTCTTTGGCTGTGGAGTTTTGAGCGCCTTGAGTGAGGAGCTCCATGTTCGTTTTGTGTGGGTGCTGAAGCTGCTTGATTCCATCCCACTGGGCTCAAAGGGCATGGGACCGGAAGTGACCCAACAGGGTTTCCTAGATAGCTGCCAGGACAGCTGATGGTATGTGAAGTTCATGAGGCAGGTGGAGTTGTTTTGGCACTGGAAGAGCTGTGCTGCTGCTTCGGGCAGTTGCCATTCACCAGCACACTCCCTTCCCTAGGTGTCATATCCACTTTCAGACATATGTGCTGCCAGAGCACTTGGTTTCCATGGCAGCGGGAAATGGCTTGGGCACTGAACTTGTCTTTCGCCATGTAGTTTTGAGTGCCTTGAGTGAGGAGCTCCATGTTCGTTTTGTGTGGGTGCTGAAGCTGCTTGATTCCATGCCACTGGGCTCAATGGGCATGGGACCGGAAGTGACCCAACAGGGTTTCCTAGATAGCTGCCAGGACAGCTGATGGTATGTGAAGTTCATGAGGCAGGTGGAGTTGTTTTGGCAGTGGAAGAGCTGTGCTGCTGCTTCGGGCAGTTGCCATTCACCAGCACACTCCCTTCCCTAGGTGTCATATCCACTTTCAGACATATGTGCTGCCAGAGCACTTGTTTCCATGGCAGCGGGAAATGGCTTGGGCACTGAACTTGTCTTTGGCCGTGGAGTTTTGAACGCCTTGAGTGAGGAGCTCCATGTTCGTTTTGTGTGGGTGCTCAAGCTGCTTGATTCCATCCCACTGGGCTCAATGGGCATGGGACCGGAAGTGACCCAACAGGGTTTCCTAGATAGCTGCCAGGACAGCTGATGGTATGTGAAGTTCATGAGGAAGGCGGAGTTGTTTTTGCAGTGGAAGAGCTGTGCTTCTGCTTCGGGCAGTTGCCATTCACCAGCACACTCCCTTCCCTAGGTGTCATATCCACTTTCAGACATATGTGCTGCCAGAGCACTTGGTTTCCATGGCAGCGGGAAATGGCTTGGGCACTGAACTTGTCTTTGGCTGTGGAGTTTTGAGCGCCTTGAGTGAGGAGCTCCATGTTCGTTTTGTGTGGGTGCTGAAGCTGCTTGATTCCATCCCACTGGGCTCAAAGGGCATGGGACCGGAAGTGACCCAACAGGGTTTCCTAGATAGCTGCCAGGACAGCTGATGGTATGTGAAGTTCATGAGGCAGGAGAAGTTGTTTTTGCAGTGGAAGAGCTGTGCTGCTGCTTCAGGCAGTTGCCATTCACCAGCACACTCCCTTCCCTAGGTGTCATATCCACTTTCAGACATATGTGCTGCCAGAGCACTTGGTTTCCATGGCAGCGGGAAATGGCTTGGGCACTGAACTTGTCTTTGGCTGTGCAGTTTTGAGCACCTTGAGTGAGGAGCTCCATGTTCGTTTTGTGTGGGTGCTCAAGCTGCTTGATTCCATCCCACTGGGCTCAATGGGCATGGGACCGGAAGTGACCCAACAGGGTTTCCTAGATAGCTGCCAGGACAGCTGATGGTATGTGAAGTTCATGAGGCAGGTGGAGTTGTTTTGGCAGTGGAAGAGCTGTGCTGCTGCTTCGGGCAGTTGCCATTCACCAGCACACTCCCTTCCCTAGGTGTCATATCCACTTTCAGACATATGCGCTGCCAGAGCACTTGGTTTCCATGGCAGCGGGAAATGGCTTGGGCACTGAACTTGTCTTTCGCCATGTAGTTTTGAGTGCCTTGAGTGAGGAGATCCATGTTCGTTTTGTGTGGGTGCTGAAGCTGCTTGATTCCATGCCACTGGGCTCAATGGGCATGGGACCGGAAGTGACCCAACAGGGTTTCCTAGATAGCTGCCAGGACAGCTGATGGTATGTGAAGTTCATGAGGCAGGTGGAGTTGTTTTGGCACTGGAAGAGCTGTGCTGCTGCTTCGGGCAGTTGCCATTCACCAGCACACTCCCTTCCCTAGGTGTCATATCCACTTTCAGACATATGTGCTGCCAGAGCACTTGTTTCCATGGCAGCGGGAAATGGCTTGGGCACTGAACTTGTCTTTGGCCGTGGAGTTTTGAACGCCTTGAGTGAGGAGCTCCATGTTCGTTTTGTGTGGGTGCTCAAGCTGCTTGATTCCATCCCACTGGGCTCAATGGGCATGGGACCGGAAGTGACCCAACAGGGTTTCCTAGATAGCTGCCAGGACAGCTGATGGTATGTGAAGTTCATGAGGAAGGCGGAGTTGTTTTTGCAGTGGAAGAGCTGTGCTGCTGCTTCGGGCAGTTGCCATTCACCAGCACACTCCCTTCCCTAGGTGTCATATCCACTTTCAGACATATGTGCTGCCAGAGCACTTGGTTTCCATGGCAGCGGGAAATGGCTTCGGCACTGAACTTGTCTTTGGCTGTGGAGTTTTGAGCGCCTTGAGTGAGGAGCTCCATGTTCGTTTTGTGTGGGTGCTGAAGCTGCTTGATTCCATCCCACTGGGCTCAATGGGCATGGGACCGGAAGTGACCCAACAGGGTTTCCTAGATAGCTGCGAGGACAGCTGATGGTATGTGAAGTTCATGAGGCAGGTGGAGTTGTTTTGGCACTGGAAGAGCTGTGCTGCTGCTTCGGACAGTTCCCATTCACCAACACACTCCCTTCCCTAGGTGTCATATCCACTTTCAGACATATGTGCTGCCAGAGCACTTGTTTCCATGGCAGCGGGAAATGGCTTGGACACTGAACTTGCCTTTGGCTGTGGAGTTTGGAGTGCCTTGAGTGAGAAGCTCCATGTTCGTT
Organism: Ochotona princeps; assembly: GCF_030435755.1. Lineage (NCBI taxonomy): Eukaryota > Metazoa > Chordata > Mammalia > Lagomorpha > Ochotonidae > Ochotona > Ochotona princeps. The sequence goes on along the minus strand of NC_080832.1, from coordinate 148,029,964 downwards.
TTGTGTGGGTGCTGAAGCTGCTTGATTCCATCCCACTGGGCTCAATGGGCATGGGACCGGAAGTGACCCTACAGGGTTTCCTAGATAGCTGCCAGGACAGCTGATGGTATGTGAAGTTCATGAGGCAGGAGGAGTTGTTTTTGCAGTGGAAGAGCTGTGCTGCTGCTTCAGGCAGTTGCCATTCACCAGCACACTCCCTTCCCTAGGTGTCATATCCACTTTCAGACATATGTGCTGCCAGAGCACTTGGTTTCCATGGCAGCGGGAAATGGCTTGGGCACTGAACTTGTCTTTGGCTGTGCAGTTTTGAGCACCTTGAGTGAGGAGCTCCATGTTCGTTTTGTGTGGGTGCTCAAGCTGCTTGATTCCATGCCACTGGGCTCAATGGGCATGGGACCGGAAGTGACCCAACAGGGTTTCCTAGATAGCTGCCAGGACAGCTGATGGTATGTGAAGTTCATGAGGCAGGTGGAGTTGTTTTGGCACTGGAAGAGCTGTGCTGCTGCTTCGGGCAGTTCCCATTCACCAGCACACTCCCTTCCCTAGGTGTCATATCCACTTTCAGACATATGTGCTGCCAGAGCACTTGGTTTCCATGGCAGCGGGAAATGGCTTGGGCACTGAACTTGTCTTTCGCCATGTAGTTTTGAGTGCCTTGAGTGAGGAGCTCCATGTTCGTTTTGTGTGGGTGCTGAAGCTGCTTGATTCCATGCCACTGGGCTCAATGGGCATGGGACCGGAAGTGACCCAACAGGGTTTCCTAGATAGCTGCCAGGACAGCTGATGGTATGTGAAGTTCATGAGGCAGGTGGAGTTGTTTTGGCAGTGGAAGAGCTGTGCTGCTGCTTCGGGCAGTTGCCATTCACCAGCACACTCCCTTCCCTAGGTGTCATATCCACTTTCAGACATATGTGCTGCCAGAGCACTTGGTTTCCATGGCAGCGGGAAATGGCTTGGGCACTGAACTTGTCTTTGGAATTGGAGTTTTGAGCGCCTTGAGTGAGGAGCTCCATGTTCGTTGTGTGTGGGTGCTCAAGCTGCTTGATTCCATCCCACTGGGCTCAATGGGCATGGGACCGGAAGTGACCCAACAGGGTTTCCTAGATAGCTGCCAGGACAGCTGATGGTATGTGAAGTTCATGAGGCAGGAGGAGTTGTTTTTGCAGTGGAAGAGCTGTGCTGCTGCTTTGGGCAGTTCCCATTCACCAGCACACTCCCTTCCCTTGGTGTCATATCCACTTTCAGACATATGTGCTGCCAGAGCACTTGGTTTGCATGGCAGCGGGAAATGGCTTGGGCACTGAACTTGTCGTTCGCCATGTAGTTTTGAGTGCCTTGAGTGAGGAGCTCCATGTTCGTTTTGTGTGGGTGCTGAAGCTGCTTGATTCCATCCCGCTGGGCTCAATGGGCATGGGACCGGAAGTGACCCAACAGGGTTTCCTAGATAGCTGCCAGGACAGCTGATGGTATGTGAAGTTCATGAGGAAGGTGGAGTTGTTTTGGCAGTGGAAGAGCTGTGCTGCTGCTTCGGGCAGTTCCCATTCACCAGCACACTCCCTTCCCTAGGTGTCATATCCACTTTCAGACATATGTGCTGCCAGAGCACTTGGTTTCCATGGCAGCGGGAAATGGCTTGGGCACTGAACTTGTCTTTGGCTGTGGAGTTTTGAGCGCCTTGAGTGAGGAGCTCCATGTTCGTTTGGTGTGGGTGCTGAAGCTGCTTGATTCCATCCCACTGGGCTCAATGGGCATGGGACCAGAAGTGACATAACACGGTTTCCTAGATAGCTGCCAGGACAGCTGATGGTATGTGAAGTTCATGAGGCAGGTGGAGTTGTTTTGGCAGTGGAAGAGCTGTGCTGCTGCTTCGGGCAGTTGCCATTCACCAGCACACTCCCTTCCCTAGGTGTCATATCCACTTTCAGACATATGTGCTGCCAGAGCACTTGGTTTCCATGGCAGCGGGAAATGGCTTGGGCACTGAACTTGTCTTTGGCTGTGCAGTTTTGAGAGCCTTGAATGAGGAGCTCCATGTTCGTTTTGTGTGGGTGCTGAAGCTGCTTGATTCCATCCCACTGGGCTCAATGGGCATGGGACCGGAAGTGACCCAACAGGGTTTCCTAGATAGCTGCCAAGACAGCTGATTGTATGTGAAGTTCATGAGGCAGGTGGAGTTGTTTTGGCAGTGGAAGAGCTGTGCTGCTGCTTCGGGCAGTTGCCATTCACCAACACACTCCCTTCCCTAGGTGTCATATCCACTTTCAGACATATGTGCTGCCAGAGCACTTGGTTTCCATGGCAGCGGGAAATGGCTTGGGCACTGAACTTGTCTTTGGCCGTGGAGCTTTGAGCGCCTTGAGTGAGGAGCTCCATGTTAGTTTTGCGTGGTTGCTCAAGCTGCTTGATTCCATTAGACTGGGCTCAATGGGCATGGGACCGGAAGTGACCCAACAGGGTTTCCTAGATAGCTACCAGGACAGCTGATGGTATGTGAAGTTCATGAGGCAGGTGGAGTTGTTTTGGCAGTGGAAGAGCTGTGCTGCTGCTTCGGGCAGTTCCCATTCACCACCACACTCCCTTCCCTAGGTGTCATATCCACTTTCAGACATATGTGCTGCCAGAGCACTTGGTTTCCATGGCAGCGGGAAATGGCTTGGGCACTGAACTTGTCTTTCGCCAAAGAGTTTTGTGCGCCTTGAGTGAGGAGCTCCATATTCGTTTTGTGTGGGTGCTGAAGCTGCTTGATTCCATCCCACTGGGCTCAATGGGCATGTTACCGGAAGTGACCCAACAGGGTTTCCTAGATAGCTGCCAGGACAGCTGATGGTATGTGAAGTTCATGAGGCAGGTGGAGTTGTTTTGGCAGTGGAAGAGTTGTGCTGCTGCTTCGGACAGTTCCCATTCACCACCACACTCCCTTCCCTAGGTGTCATATCCACTTTCAGACATATGTGCTGCCAGAGCACTTGGTTTCCATGGCAGCGAGAAATTGTTTCGGCACTAACTTGTCTTTGGCTGTGGAGTTTTGAGCGCCTTGAGTGAGGAGCTCCATGTTCGTTTTGTGTGGGTGCTGAAGCTGCTTGATTCCATCCCGCTGGGCTCAATGGGCATGGGACCGGAAGTGAGCCAACAGGGTTTCCTAGATAGCTGCCAGGACAGCTGATGGTATGTGAAGTTCATGAGGAAGGTGGAGTTGTTTTGGCAGTGGAAGAGCTGTGCTGCTGCTTCGGGCAGTTCCCATTCACCAGCACACTCCCTTCCCTAGGTGTCATATTCACTTTCAGACATATGTGCTGCCAGAGCACTTGGTTTCCATGGCAGCGGGAAATGGCTTGGGCACTGAACTTGTCTTTGGCTGTGGAGTTTTGAGCGCCTTGAGTGAGGAGCTCCATGTTCGTTTTGTGTGGGTGCTGAAGCTGCTTGATTCCATCCCACTGGGCTCAATGGGCATGGGACCAGAAGTGACCCAACACGGTTTCCTAGATAGCTGCCAGGACAGCTGATGGTATGTGAAGTTCATGAGGCAGGTGGAGTTGTTTTGGCACTGGAAGAGCTGTGCTGCTGCTTCGGGCAGTTGCCATTCACCAGCACACTCCCTTCCCTAGGTGTCATATCCACTTTCAGACATATGTGCTGCCAGAGCACTTGGTTTCCATGGCAGCGGGAAATGGCTTGGGCACTGAACTTGTCTTTGGCTGTGCAGTTTTGAGAGCCTTGAATGAGGAGCTCCATGTTCGTTTTGTGTGGGTGCTGAAGCTGCTTGATTCCATCCCACTGGGCTCAATGGGCATGGGACCGGAAGTGACCCAACAGGGTTTCCTAGATAGCTGCCAAGACAGCTGATTGTATGTGAAGTTCATGAGGCAGGTGGAGTTGTTTTGGCAGTGGAAGAGCTGTGCTGCTGCTTCGGGCAGTTGCCATTCACCAACACACTCCCTTCCCTAGGTGTCATATCCACTTTCAGACATATGTGCTGCCAGAGCACTTGGTTTCCATGGCAGCGGGAAATGGCTTGGGCACTGAACTTGTCTTTGGCCGTGGAGCTTTGAGCGCCTTGAGTGAGGAGCTCCATGTTAGTTTTGCGTGGTTGCTCAAGCTGCTTGATTCCATTAGACTGGGCTCAATGGGCATGGGACCGGAAGTGACCCAACAGGGTTTCCTAGATAGCTACCAGGACAGCTGATGGTATGTGAAGTTCATGAGGCAGGTGGAGTTGTTTTGGCAGTGGAAGAGCTGTGCTGCTGCTTCGGACAGTTCCCATTCACCACCACACTCCCTTCCCTAGGTGTCATATCCACTTTCAGACATATGTGCTGCCAGAGCACTTGGTTTCCATGGCAGCGGGAAATGGCTTGGGCACTGAACTTGTCTTTCGCCAAGTAGTTTTGTGCGCCTTGAGTGAGGAGCTCCATGTTCGTTTTGTGTGGGTGCTGAAGCTGCTTGATTCCATCCCACTGGGCTCAATGGGCATGGGACCGGAAGTGACCCAACAGGGTTTCCTAGATAGCTGCCAGGACAGCTGATGGTATGTGAAGTTCATGAGGCAGGTGGAGTTGTTTTGGCAGTGGAAGAGTTGTGCTGCTGCTTCGGACAGTTCCCATTTACCAACACACTCCCTTCCCTAGGTGTCATATCCACTTTCAGACATATGTGCTGCCAGAGCACTTGGTTTCCATGGCAGCGGGAAATGGCTTGGGCACTGAACTTGTCTTTGGCCGTGGAGCTTTGAGCGCCTTGAGTGAGGAGCTCCATGTTAGTTTTGCGTGGTTGCTCAAGCTGCTTGATTCCATTAGACTGGGCTCAATGGGCATGGGACCGGAAGTGACCCAACAGGGTTTCCTAGATAGCTACCAGGACAGCTGATGGTATGTGAAGTTCATGAGGCAGGTGGAGTTGTTTTGGCAGTGGAAGAGCTGTGCTGCTGCTTCGGACAGTTCCCATTCACCACCACACTCCCTTCCCTAGGTGTCATATCCACTTTCAGACATATGTGCTGCCAGAGCACTTGGTTTCCATGGCAGCGGGAAATGGCTTGGGCACTGAACTTGTCTTTCGCCAAGTAGTTTTGTGCGCCTTGAGTGAGGAGCTCCATATTCGTTTTGTGTGGGTGCTGAAGCTGCTTGATTCCATCCCACTGGGCTCAATGGGCATGGGACCGGAAGTGACCCAACAGGGTTTCCTAGATAGCTGCCAGGACAGCTGATGGTATGTGAAGTTCATGAGGCAGGTGGAGTTGTTTTGGCAGTGGAAGAGTTGTGCTGCTGCTTCGGACAGTTCCCATTTACCAACACACTCCCTTCCCTAGGTGTCATATCCACTTTCAGACATATGTGCTGCCAGAGCACTTGGTTTCCATGGCAGCGAGAAATTGTTTCGGCACTAACTTGTCTTTGGCTGTGCAGTTTTGAGCGCCTTGAGTGAGGAGCTCCATGTTGGTTTTGTGTGGGTGCTGAAGCTGCTTGATTCCATCCCGCTGGGCTCAATGGGCATGGGACCGGAAGTGACCCAACAGGGTTTCCTAGATAGCTGCCAGGACAGCTGATGGTATGTGAAGTTCATGAGGAAGGTGGAGTTGTTTTGGCAGTGGAAGAGCTGTGCTGCTGCTTCGGGCAGTTCCCATTCACCAGCACACTCCCTTCCCTAGGTGTCATATCCACTTTCAGACATATGTGCTGCCAGAGCACTTGGTTTCCATGGCAGCGGGAAATGGCTTGGGCACTGAACTTGTCTTTGGCTGTGGAGTTTTGAGCGCCTTGAGTGAGGAGCTCCATGTTCGTTTTGTGTGGGTGCTGAAGCTGCTTGATTCCATCCCACTGGGCTCAATGGGCATGGGACCAGAAGTGACCCAACACGGTTTCCTAGATAGCTGCCAGGACAGCTGATGGTATGTGAAGTTCATGAGGCAGGTGGAGTTGTTTTGGCAGTGGAAGAGCTGTGCTGCTGCTTCGGGCAGTTGCCATTCACCAGCACACTCCCTTCCCTAGGTGTCATATCCACTTTCAGACATATGTGCTGCCAGAGCACTTGGTTTCCATGGCAGCGGGAAATGGCTTGGGCACTGAACTTGTCTTTGGCTGTGCAGTTTTGAGAGCCTTGAATGAGGAGCTCCATGTTCGTTTTGTGTGGGTGCTGAAGCTGCTTGATTCCATCCCACTGGGCTCAATGGGCATGGGACCGGAAGTGACCCAACAGGGTTTCCTAGATAGCTGCCAGGACAGCTGATTGTATGTGAAGTTCATGAGGCAGGTGGAGTTGTTTTGGCAGTGGAAGAGCTGTGCTGCTGCTTCGGGCAGTTGCCATTCACCAACACACTCCCTTCCCTAGGTGTCATATCCACTTTCAGACATATGTGCTGCCAGAGCACTTGGTTTCCATGGCAGCGGGAAATGGCTTGGGCACTGAACTTGTCTTTGGCCGTGGAGCTTTGAGCGCCTTGAGTGAGGAGCTCCATGTTAGTTTTGCGTGGTTGCTCAAGCTGCTTGATTCCATTAGACTGGGCTCAATGGGCATGGGACCGGAAGTGACCCAACACGGTTTCCTAGATAGCTGCCAGGACAGCTGATGGTATGTGAAGTTCATGAGGAAGGCGGAGTTGTTTTGGCAGTGGAAGAGCTGTGCTGCTGCTTCGGGCAGTTGCCATTCACCAGCACACTCCCTTCCCTAGGTGTCATATCCACTTTCAGACATATGTGCTGCCAGAGCACTTGGTTTCCATGGCAGCGGGAAATGGCTTGGGCACTGAACTTGTCTTTGGCTGTGGAGTTTTGAGCGCCTTGAGTGAGGAGCTCCATGTTCGTTTTGTGTGGGTGCTCAAGCTGCTTGATTCCATGCCACTGGGCTCAATGGGCATGGGACCGGAAGTGACCCAACAGGGTTTCCTAGATAGCTGCCAGGACAGCTGATGGTATGTGAAGTTCATGAGGCAGGTGGAGTTGTTTTGGCACTGGAAGAGTTGTGCTGCTGCTTCGGACAGTTCCCATTCACCAACACACTCCCTTCCCTAGGTGTCATATCCACTTTCAGACATATGTTCTGCCAGAGCACTTGTTTCCATGGCAGCGGGAAATGGCTTGGGCACTGAACTTGCCTTTGGCTGTGGAGTTTGGAGCGCCTTGAGTGAGAAGCTCCATGTTCGTTTTGTGTGGGTGCTGAAGCTGCTTGATTCCATCCCACTGGGCTCAATGGGCATGGGACCGGAAGTGACCCAACAGGGTTTCCTAGATAGCTGCCAGGACAGCTGATGGTATGTGAAGTTCATGAGGCAGGTGGAGTTGTTTTGGCACTGGAAGAGCTGTGCTGCTGCTTCGGGCAGTTGCCATTCACCAGCACACTCCCTTCCCTAGGTGTCATATCCACTTTCAGACATATGTGCTGCCAGAGCACTTGGTTTCCATGGCAGCGGGAAATGGCTTGGGCACTGAACTTGTCTTTCGCCATGTAGTTTTGAGTGCCTTGAGTGAGGAGCTCCATGTTCGTTTTGTGTGGGTGCTGAAGCTGCTTGATTCCATGCCACTGGGCTCAATGGGCATGGGACCGGAAGTGACCCAACAGGGTTTCCTAGATAGCTGCCAGGACAGCTGATGGTATGTGAAGTTCATGAGGCAGGTGGAGTTGTTTTGGCAGTGGAAGAGCTGTGCTGCTGCTTCGGGCAGTTGCCATTCACCAGCACACTCCCTTCCCTAGGTGTCATATCCACTTTCAGACATATGTGCTGCCAGAGCACTTGGTTTCCATGGCAGCGGGAAATGGCTTGGGCACTGAACTTGTCTTTGGCCATGTAATTTTGTGCACCTTGAGTGAGGAGCTCCATGTTCGTTGTGTGTGGGTGCTCAAGCTGCTTGATTCCATCCCACTGAGCTCAATGGGCATGGGACCGGAAGTGACCCAACAGGGTTTCCTAGATAGCTGCCAGGACAGCTGATGGTATGTGAAGTTCATGAGGTAGGTGGAGTTGTTTTGGCACTGGAAGAGCTGTGCTGCTGCTTTGGGCAGTTCCCATTCACCAGCACACTCCCTTCCCTTGGTGTCATATCCACTTTCAGACATATGTGCTGCCAGAGCACTTGGTTTCCATGGCAGCGGGAAATGGCTTGGGCACTGAACTTGTCGTTCGCCATGTAGTTTTGAGTGCCTTGAGTGAGGAGCTCCATGTTCGTTTTGTGTGGGTGCTGAAGCTGCTTGATTCCATCCCGCTGGGCTCAATGGGCATGGGACCGGAAGTGACCCAACAGGGTTTCCTAGATAGCTGCCAGGACAGCTGATGGTATGTGAAGTTCATGAGGAAGGTGGAGTTGTTTTGGCAGTGGAAGAGCTGTGCTGCTGCTTCGGGCAGTTGCCATTCACCAACACACTCCCTTCCCTAGGTGTCATATCCACTTTGAGACATATGTGCTGCCAGAGCACTTGGTTTCCATGGCAGCGGGAAATGGCTTGGGCACTGAACTTGTCTTTGGCTGTGGAGTTTTGAGCGCCTTGAGTGAGGAGCTCCATGTTCGTTTTGTGTGGGTGCTGAAGCTGCTTGATTCCATCCCACTGGGCTCAATGGGCATGGGACCAGAAGTGACCCAACACGGTTTCCTAGATAGCTGCCAGGACAGCTGATGGTATGTGAAGTTCATGAGGCAGGTGGAGTTGTTTTGGCAGTGGAAGAGCTGTGCTGCTGCTTCGGGCAGTTGCCATTCACCAGCACACTCCCTTCCCTAGGTGTCATATCCACTTTCAGACATATGTGCTGCCAGAGCACTTGGTTTCCATGGCAGCGGGAAATGGCTTGGGCACTGAACTTGTCTTTGGCTGTGCAGTTTTGAGAGCCTTGAATGAGGAGCTCCATGTTCGTTTTGTGTGGGTGCTGAAGCTGCTTGATTCCATCCCACTGGGCTCAATGGGCATGGGACCGGAAGTGACCCAACAGGGTTTCCTAGATAGCTGCCAAGACAGCTGATTGTATGTGAAGTTCATGAGGCAGGTGGAGTTGTTTTGGCAGTGGAAGAGCTGTGCTGCTGCTTCGGGCAGTTGCCATTCACCAACACACTCCCTTCCCTAGGTGTCATATCCACTTTCAGACATATGTGCTGCCAGAGCACTTGGTTTCCATGGCAGCGGGAAATGGCTTGGGCACTGAACTTGTCTTTGGCCGTGGAGCTTTGAGCGCCTTGAGTGAGGAGCTCCATGTTAGTTTTGCGTGGTTGCTCAAGCTGCTTGATTCCATTAGACTGGGCTCAATGGGCATGGGACCGGAAGTGACCCAACAGGGTTTCCTAGATAGCTGCCAGGACAGCTGATGGTATGTGAAGTTCATGAGGCAGGTGGAGTTGTTTTGGCAGTGGAAGAGTTGTGCTGCTGCTTCGGACAGTTCCCATTCACCAACACACTCCCTTCCCTAGGTGTCATATCCACTTTCAGACATATGTGCTGCCAGAGCACTTGGTTTCCATGGCAGCGAGAAATTGTTTCGGCACTAACTTGTCTTTGGCTGTGGAGTTTTGAGCGCCTTGAGTGAGGAGCTCCATGTTCGTTTTGTGTGGGTGCTGAAGCTGCTTGATTCCATCCCACTGGGCTCAATGGGCATGGGAACGGAAGTGACCCAACAGGGTTTCCTAGATAGCTGCCAGGACAGCTGATGGTATGTGAAGTTCATGAGGCAGGTGGAGTTGTTTTGGCACTGGAAGAGCTGTGCTGCTGCTTCGGGCAGTTGCCATTCACCAGCACACTCCCTTCCCTAGGTGTCATATCCACTTTCAGACATATGTGCTGCCAGAGCACTTGTTTCCATGGCAGCGGGAAATGGCTTGGGCACTGAACTTGCCTTTGGCCGTGGAGTTTTGAACGCCTTGAGTGAGGAGCTCCATGTTCGTTTTGTGTGGGTGCTGAAGCTGCTTGATTCCATCCCACTGGGCTCAATGGGCATGGGACCGGAAGTGACCCAACAGGGTTTCCTAGATAGCTGCCAGGACAGCTGATGGTATGTGAAGTTCATGAGGCAGGTGGAGTTGTTTTTGCAGTGGAAGAGCTGTGCTGCTGCTTCGGGCAGTTGCCATTCACCAGCACACTCCCTTCCCTAGGTGTCATATCCACTTTCAGACATATGTGCTGCCAGAGCACTTGGTTTCCATGGCAGCGGGAAATGGCTTGGGCACTGAACTTGTCTTTGGCTGTGGAGTTTTGAGCGCCTTGAGTGAGGAGCTCCATGTTCGTTTTGTGTGGGTGCTCAAGCTGCTTGATTCCATCCCACTGGGCTCAATGGGCATGGGACCGGAAGTGACCCAACAGGGTTTCCTAGATAGCTGCCAGGACAGCTGATGGTATGTGAAGTTCATGAGGCAGGTGGAGTTGTTTTGGCACTGGAAGAGCTGTGCTGCTGCTTCGGACAGTTCCCATTCACCAACACACTCCCTTCCCTAGGTGTCATATCCACTTTCAGACATATGTGCTGCCAGAGCACTTGTTTCCATGGCAGCGGGAAATGGCTTGGGCACTGAACTTGCCTTTGGCTGTGGAGTTTGGAGCGCCTTGAGTGAGAAGCTCCATGTTGGTTTTGTGTGGGTGCTGAAGCTGCTTGATTCCATCCCCCTGGGCTCAATGGGCATGGGACCGGAAGTGACCCAACAGGGTTTCCTAGATAGCTGCCAGGACAGCTGATGGTATGTGAAGTTCATGAGGAAGGCGGAGTTGTTTTTGCAGTGGAAGAGCTGTGCTGCTGCTTCAGGCAGTTGCCATTCACTAACACACTCCCTTCCCTAGGTGTCATATCCACTTTCAGACATATGTGCTGCCAGAGCACTTGGTTTCCATGGCAGCGGGAAATGGCTTGGGCACTGAACTTGTCTTTGGCTGTGGAGTTTTGAGCGCCTTGAGTGAGGAGCTCCATGTTCGTTTTGTGTGGGTGCTCAAGCTGCTTGATTCCATCCCCCTGGGCTCAATGGGCATGGGACCGGAAGTGACCCTACAGGGTTTCCTAGATAGCTGCCAGGACAGATGATGGTATGTGACGTTCATGAGGCAGGTGGAGTTGTTTTGGCACTGGAAGAGCTGTGCTGCTGCTTCGGGCAGTTGCCATTCACCAGCACACTCCCTTCCCTAGGTGTCATATCCACTTTCAGACATACGTGCTGCCAGAGCACTTGGTTTCCATGGCAGCGGGAAATGGCTTGATCACTGAACTTGTCTTTCACCATGTAGTTTGAATGCCTTGAGTGAGGAGCTCCATGTTCGTTTTGTGTGGGTGCTGAAGCTGCTTGATTCCATCCCACTGGGCTCAATGGGCATGGGACCGGAAGTGACCCAACAGGGTTTCCTAGATAGCTGCCAGGACAGCTGATGGTATGTGAAGTTCATGAGGCAGGTGGAGTTGTTTTGGCAGTGGAAGAGCTGTGCTGCTGCTTCGGGCAGTTCCCATTCACCATCACACTCCCTTCCCTAGGTGTCATATCCACTTTCAGACATATGTGCTGCCAGAGCACTTGGTTTCCATGGCAGCGGGAAATGGCTTGGGCACTGAACTTGTCTTTGGCCGTGGAGTTTTGAGCGCCTTGAGTGAGGAGCTCCATGTTCGTTTTGTGTGGGTGCTGAAGCTGCTTGATTCCATCCCACTGGGCTCAATGGGCATGGGACCGGAAGTGACCCAACAGGGTTTCCTAGATAGCTGCCAGGACAGCTGATGGTATGTGAAGTTCATGAGGCAGGTGGAGTTGTTTTGGCAGTGGAAGAGCTGTGCTGCTGCTTCGGGCAGTTGCCATTCACCAACACACTCCCTTCCCTAGGTGTCATATCCACTTTCAGACATATGTGCTGCCAAAACACTTGGTTTCCATGGCAGCGGGAAATGGCTTGGGCACTGAACTTGTCTTTGGCTGTGGAGTTTTGAGCGCCTTGAGTGAGGAGCTCCATGTTGGTTTTGTGTGGGTGCTGAAGCTGCTTGATTCCATCCCACTGGGCTCAATGGGCATGGGACCAGAAGTGACCCAACAGGTTTTCCTAGATAGCTGCCAGGACAGCTGATGGTATGTGAAGTTCATGAGGCAGGTGGAGTTGTTTTGGCTCTGGAAGAGCTGTGCTGCTGCTTCGGGCAGTTGCCATTCACCAGCACACTCCCTTCCCTAGGTGTAATATCCACTTTCAGACATATGTGCTGCCAGAGCACGTGGTTTGCATGGCAGAGGGAAATGGCTTGGGCACTGAACTTGTCTTTGGCTGTGGAGTTTTGAGCGCCTTGAGTGAGGAGCTCCATGTTCGTTTTGTGTGGGTGCTGAAGCTGCTTGTTCCATCCCACTGGGCTCAATGGGCATGGGACCGGAAGTGACCCAACAGGGTTTCCTAGATAGCTGCCAGGACAGCTGATGGTATGTGAAGTTCATGAGGCAGGTGGAGTTTTTTGTCAGTGGAAGAGCTGTGCTGCTGCTTCGGGCAGTTGCCATTCACCAGCACACTCCCTTCCCTAGGTGTCATATCCACTTTCAGACATATGTGCTGCCAGAGCACCTGGTTTCCATGGCAGCGGGAAATGGCTTGGGCACTGAACTTGTCTTTGGCTGTGGAGTTTTGAGCGCCTTGAGTGAGGAGCTCCATGTTCGTTTTGTGTGGGTGTTCAAGCTGCTTGATTCCATCCCACTGGGCTCAATGGGCATGGGACCAGAAGTGACCCAACAGGGTTTCCTAGATAGCTGCCAGGACAGCTGATGGTATGTGAAGTTCATGAGGCAGGTGGAGTTGTTTTGGCACTGGAAGAGCTGTGCTGCTGCTTCGGGCAGTTGCCATTCACCAGCACACTCCCTTCCCTAGGTGTCATATCCACTTTCAGACATATGTGCTGCCAGAGCACTTGGTTTCCATGGCAGCGGGAAATGGCTTGGGCACTGAACTTGTCTTTGGCCGTGGAGTTTTGAGTGCCTCGAGTGGGGAGCTCCATGTTCGTTTTGTGTGGGTTCTCAAGCTGCTTGATTCCATCCCACTGGGCTCAATGGGCATGGGACCGGAAGTGACCCAACAGGGTTTCCTAGATAGCTGCCAGGACAGCTGATGGTATGTGAAGTTCATGAGGCAGGTGGAGTTTTTTGTCAGTGGAAGAGCTGTGCTGCTGCTTCGGGCAGTTGCCATTCACCAGCACACTCCCTTCCCTAGGTGTCATATCCACTTTCAGACATATGTGCTGCCAGAGCACCTGGTTTCCATGGCAGCGGGAAATGGCTTGGGCACTGAACTTGTCTTTGGCTGTGGAGTTTGAGCGCCTTGAGTGAGGAGCTCCATGTTCGTTTTGTGTGGGTGTTCAAGCTACTTGATTCCATCCCACTGGGCTCAATGGGCATGGGACCAGAAGTGACCCAACAGGGTTTCCTAGATAGCTGCCAGGACAGCTGATGGTATGTGAAGTTCATGAGGCAGGTGGAGTTGTTTTGGCACTGGAAGAGCTGTGCTGCTGCTTCGGGCAGTTGCCATTCACCAGCACACTCCCTTCCCTAGGTGTCATATCCACTTTCAGACATATGTGCTGCCAGAGCACTTGGTTTCCATGGCTGCGGGAAATGGCTTGGGCACTGAACTTGTCTTTGGCTGTGGAGTTTTGAGCGCCTTGAGTGAGGAGCTCCATGTTCGTTTTGTGTGGGTGCTGAAGCTGCTTGATTCCATCCCACTGGGCTCAATGGGCATGGGACCGGAAGTGACCCAACAGGGTTTCCTAGATAGCTGCCAGGACAGCTGATGGTATGTGAAGTTCATGAGGCAGGTGGAGTTGTTTTGGCACTGGAAGAGCTGTGCTGCTGTTTCGGGCAGTTGCCATTCACCAACACACTCCCTTCCCTAGGTGTCATATCCACTTTCAGACATATGTGCTGCCAGAGCACTTGGTTTCCATGGCAGCGGGAAATGGCTTGGGCACTGAACTTGTCTTTGGCTGTGGAGTTTTGACCGCCTTGAGTGAGGAGCTCCATGTTCGTTTTGTGTGGGTGCTGAAGCTGCTTGATTCCATCCCACTGGGCTCAATGGGCATGGGACCGGAAGTGACCCAACAGGGTTTCCTAGATAGCTGCCAGGACAGCTGATCTTATGTGAAGTTCATGAGGCAGGTGGAGTTGTTTTGGCACTGGAAGAGCTGTGCTGCTGCTTCGGGCAGTTGCCATTCACCAGCACACTCCCTTCCCTAGGTGTCATATCCACTTTCAGACATATGTGCTGCCAGAGCACTTGGTTTCCATGGCAGCGGGAAATGGCTTGGGCACTGAACTTGTCTTTGGCCGTGGAGTTTTGAGCGCCTTGAGTGAGGAGCTCCATGTTCGTTTTGTGTGGGTGCTGAAGCTGCTTGATTCCATCCCACTGGGCTCAATGGGCATGGGACCGGAAGTGACACAACAGGGTTTCCTAGATAGCTGCCAGGACAGCTGATGGTATGTGAAGTTCATGAGGCAGGTGGAGTTGTTTTGGCACTGGAAGAGCTGTGCTGCTGCTTCAGGCAGTTGCCATTCACCAGCACACTCCCTTCCCTAGGTGTCATATCCACTTTCAGACATATGTGCTGCCAGAGCACTTGGTTTCCATGGCAGCGGGAAATGGCTTGGGCACTGAACTTGTCTTTGGCTGTGGAGTTTTCAGCGCCTTGAGTGAGGAGCTCCATGTTCGTTTTGTGTGGGTGCTCAAGCTGCTTGATTCCATCCCACTGGGCTCAATGGGCATGGGACCGGAAGTGACCCAACAGGGTTTCCTAGATAGCTGCCAGGACAGCTGATGGTATGTGAAGTTCATGAGGCAGGTGGAGTTGTTTTGTCAGTGGAAGAGCTGTGCTGCTGCTTCGGGCTGTTGCCATTCACCAACACACTCCCTTCCCTAGGTGTCATATCCACTTTCAGACATATGTGCTGCCAGAGCACTTGGTTTCCATGGCAGCGGGAAATGGCTTGGGCACTGAACTTGTCTTTCGCCAACTAGTTTTGAGCGCCTTGAGTGAGGAGCTCCATGTTGGTTTTGTGTGGGTGCTGAAGCTGCTTGATTCCATCCCACTGGGCTCAATGGGCATGGGACCGGATGTGACCCAACAGGGTTTCCTAGATAGCTACCAGGACAGCTGATGGTATGTAAAGTTCATGAGGCAGGTGGAGTTTTTTTGTCAGTGGAAGAGCTGTGCTGCTGCTTCGGGCAGTTGCCATTCATCACCACACTCCCTTCCCTAGGTGTCATATCCACTTTCAGACATATGTGCTGCCAGAGCACTTGGTTTCCATGGCAGCGGGAAATGGCTTGGGCACTGAACTTGTCTTTCGCCAACTAGTTTTTAGCGCCTTGAGTGAGGAGATCCATGTTCGTTTTGTGTGGGTGCTCAAGCTGCTTGATTCCATCCCACTGGGCTCAATGGGCATGGGACCGGAAGTGACCCAACAGGGTTTCCTAGATAGCTGCCAAAACAGCTGATGGTATGTGAAGTTCATGAGGCAGGTGGAGTTGTTTTGGCAGTGGAAGAGCTGTGCTGCTGCTTCGGGCAGTTGCCATTCACCAGCACACTCCCTTCCCTAGGTGTCATATCCACTTTCAGACATATGTGCTGCCAGAGCACTTGGTTTCCATGGCAGCGGGAAATGGCTTGGGCACTGAACTTGTCTTTGGCCGTGGAGTTTTGAGCGCCTCGAGTGAGGAGCTCCATGTTCGTTTTGTGTGGGTGCTCAAGCTGCTTGATTCCATCCCATGGGGCTCAATGTGCATGGGACCAGAAGTGACCCAACAGGGTTTCCTAGATAGCTGCCAGGACAGCTGATGGTATGTGAAGTTCATGAGGCAGGCGGAATTATTTTGGCACTGGAAGAGCTGTGCTGCTGCTTCGGGCAGTTGCCATTCACCAACACACTCCCTTCCCTAGGTGTCATATCCACTTTCAGACATATGTGCTGCCAGAGCACTTGGTTTCCATGGCAGCGGGAAATGGCTTGGGCACTGAACTTGTCTTTCGCCAACTAGTTTTGAGCGCCTTGAGTGAGGAGCTCCATGTTGGTTTTGTGTGGGTGCTGAAGCTGCTTGATTCCATCCCACTGGGCTCAATGGGCATGGGACCGGAAGTGACCCAACAGGGTTTCCTAGATAGCTGCCAGGACAGCTGATGGTATGTGAAGTTCATGAGGCAGGTGGAGTTGTTTTGGCACTGGAAGAGCTGTGCTGCTGCTTCGGGCAGTTGCCATTCACCAGCACACTCCCTTCCCTAGGTGTCATATCCACTTTCAGACATATGTGCTGCCAGAGCACTTGGTTTCCATGGCAGCGGGAAATGGCTTGGGCACTGACCTTGTCTTTGGCTGTGGAGTTTTGAGCGCCTCGAGTGAGGAGCTCCATGTTCGTTTTGTGTGGGTGCTGAAGCTGCTTGATTCCATCCCACTGGGGATCAATGGGCATGGGACCAGAAGTGACCCTACAGGGTTTCCTAGATAGCTGCCAGGACAGCTGATGGTATGTGAAGTTCATGAGGCAGGTTGAGTTGTTTTGGCACTGGAAGAGCTGTGCTGCTGCTTCGGGCAGTTGCCATTCACCAGCACACTCCGTTCCCTAGGTGTCATATCCACTTTCAGACATATGTGCTGCCAGAGCACTTGGTTTCCATGGCAGAGGGAAATGGCTTGGGCACTGAACTTGTCTTTGGCTGTGGAGTTTTGAGCGCCTTGAGTGAGGAGCTCCATGTTCGTTTTGTGTGGGTGCTGAAGCTGCTTGATTCCATCCCACTGGGCTCAATGGGCATGGGACCGGAAGTGACCCAACAGGGTTTCCTAGATAGCTGCCAGGACAGCTGATGGTATGTGAAGTTCATGAGGCAGGTGGAGTTGTTTTGGCACTGGAAGAGCTGTGCTGCTGCTTCGGACAGTACCCATTCACGAGCACACTCCCTTGCCTAGGAGTCATATCCACTTTCAGACATATGTGCTGCCAGAGCACTTGGTTTCCATAGCAGCGGGAAATGGCTTGGGCACTGAACTTGTCTTTGGCTGTGGAGTTTTGAGCGCCTCGAGTGAGGAGCTCCATGTTCGTTTTGTGTGGGTGCTGAAGCTGCTTGATTCCATCCCCCTGGGCTCAATGGGCATGGGACCGGAAGTGACCCAACAGGGTTTCCTAGATAGCTGCCAAAACAGCTGATGGTATGTGAAGTTCATGAGGCAGGTGGAGTTGTATTGTCAGTGGAAGAGCTGTGCTGTTTCGGGCAGTTGCCATTCACCAACACACTCCCTTGCCTAGGTGTCATATCCACTTTCAGACATATGTGCTGCCAGAGCACTTGGTTTCCATGGCAGCGGGAAATGGCTTGGGCACTGAACTTGTCATTCGCGAACTAGTTTTGAGCGCCATGAGTGAGGAGCTCCATGTTCGTTTTGTGTGGGTGCTCAAGCTGCTTGATTCCATCCCACTGGGCTCAATGGGCATGGGACCGGAAGTGACCCAACAGGGTTTCCTAGATAGCTGCCAGGACAGCTGATGGTATGTGAAGTTCATGAGGCAGGTGGAGTTATTTTGGCACTGGAAGAGCTGTG
The DNA here is from genome assembly GCF_030435755.1 of Ochotona princeps. Lineage (NCBI taxonomy): Eukaryota > Metazoa > Chordata > Mammalia > Lagomorpha > Ochotonidae > Ochotona > Ochotona princeps. Next base: position 148,012,478 of record NC_080832.1, on the reverse strand, counting down.
CCGCTGTTTCGGGCAGTTGCCATTCACCAACACACTCCCTTCCCTAGGTGTCATATCCACTTTCAGACATATGTGCTGCCAGAGCACTTGGTTTCCATGGCAGCGGGAAATGGCTTCGGCACTGAACTTATCTTTGGCCGTGGAGTTTTGAGCGCCTTGAGTGAGGAGCTCCATGTTCGTTTTGTGTGGGTGCTGAAGCTGCTTGATTCCATCCCACTGGGCTCAATGGGCATGGGACCGGAAGTGACCCAACAGGGTTTCCTAGATAGCTGCCAGGACAGCTGATGGTATGTGAAGTTCATGAGGCAGGTGGAGTTGTTTTCTCAGTGGAAGAGCTGTGCTGCTGCTTCGGGCAGTTGCCATTCACGAGCACACTCCCTTTCCTAGGTGTCATATCCACTTTCAGACATATGTGCTGCCAGAGCACTTGGTTTCCATGGCAGCGGGAAATGGCTTGGGCACTGAACTTGTCTTTCGCCAACTAGTTTTGAGCGCCTTGAGTGAGGAGCTCCATGTTCGTTTTGTGTGGGTGCTGAAGCTGCTTGATTCCATGCCCCTGGGCTCAATGGGCATGGGACCGGAAGTGACCCAACAGGGTTTCCTAGAGAGCTGCCAGGACAGCTGATGGTATGTGAAGTTCATGAGGCAGGTGGAGTTGTTTTGGCACTGGAAGAGCTGTGCTGCAGCTTCGGGCAGTTGCCATTCACCAGCACACTCCCTTCCCTAGGTGTCATATCCACTTTCAGACATATGTGCTGCCAGAGCACTTGGTTTCCATGGCAGCGGGAAATGGCTTGGGCACTGAACTTGTCTTTGGCCGTGGAGTTTTGAGCGCCTTGAGTGAGGAGCTCCATGTTCGTTTTGTGTGGGTGCTGAAGCTGCTTGATTCCATCCCATGGGGATCAATGGGCATGGGACCAGAAGTGACCCTACAGGGTTTCCTAGATAGCTGCCAGGACAGCTGATGGTATGTGAAGTTCATGAGGCAGGCAGAATTATTTTGGCACTGGAAGAGCTGTGCTGCTGTTTCGGACAGTACCCATTCACGAGCACACTCCCTTGCCTAGGTGTCTTATCCACTTTCAGACATATGTTCTGCCAGAGCACTTGGTTTCCATAGCAGCGGGAAATGGCTTGGGCACTGAACTTGTCTTTGGCCGTGGAGTTTTGAGCGCCTCGAGTGAGGAGCTCCATGTTCGTTTTGTGTGGGTGCTCAAGCTGCTTGATTCCATCCCACTGGGCTCAATGGGCATGGGACCGGAAGTGAGCCAACAGGGTTTCCTAGATAGCTGCCAGGACAGCTGATGGTATGTGAAGTTCATGAGGCAGGTTGAGTTGTTTTGGCACTGGAAGAGCTGTGCTGCTGCTTCGGGCAGTTGCCATTCACCAGCACACTCCGTTCCCTAGGTGTCATATCCACTTTCAGACATATGTGCTGCCAGAGCACTTGGTTTCCATGGCAGAGGGAAATGGCTTCGGCACTGAACTTGTCTTTGGCTGTGGAGTTTTGAGCGCCTCGAGTGAGGAGCTCCATGTTCGTTTTGTGTGGGTGCTGAAGCTGCTTGATTCCATCCCCCTGGGCTCAATGGGCATGGGACCGGAAGTGACCCAACAGGGTTTCCTAGATAGCTGCCAGGACAGCTGATGGTATGTGAAGTTCATGAGGCAGGTGGAGTTGTTTTGGCAGTGGAAGAGCTGTGCTGCTGCTTCGGACAGTACCCATTCACGAGCACACTCCCTTGCCTAGGTGTCATATCGACTTTCAGACATATGTGCTGCCAGAGCACTTGGTTTCCATAGCAGCGGGAAATGGCTTGGGAACTGAACTTGTCTTTGGCTGTGGAGTTTTGAGCGCCTCGAGTGAGGAGCTCCATGTTCGTTTTGTGTGGGTGCTGAAGCTGCTTGATTCCATCCCCCTGGGCTCAATGGGCATGGGACCGGAAGTGACCCAACAGGGTTTCCTAGATAGCTGCCAGGACAGCTGATGGTATGTGAAGTTCATGAGGCAGGTGGAGTTATTTTGGCACTGGAAGAGCTGTGCCGCTGTTTCGGGCAGTTGCCATTCACCAACACACTCCCTTCCCTAGGTGTCATATCCACTTTCAGACATATGTGCTGCCAGAGCACTTGGTTTCCATGGCAGCGGGAAATGGCTTCGGCACTGAACTTATCTTTGGCCGTGGAGTTTTGAGCGCCTTGAGTGAGGAGCTCCATGTTCGTTTTGTGTGGGTGCTGAAGCTGCTTGATTCCATCCCACTGGGCTCAATGGGCATGGGACCGGAAGTGACCCAACAGGGTTTCCTAGATAGCTGCCAGGACAGCTGATGGTATGTGAAGTTCATGAGGCAGGTGGAGTTGTTTTCTCAGTGGAAGAGCTGTGCTGCTGCTTCGGGCAGTTGCCATTCACGAGCACACTCCCTTTCCTAGGTGTCATATCCACTTTCAGACATATGTGCTGCCAGAGCACTTGGTTTCCATGGCAGCGGGAAATGGCTTGGGCACTGAACTTGTCTTTCGCCAACTAGTTTTGAGCGCCTTGAGTGAGGAGCTCCATGTTCGTTTTGTGTGGGTGCTGAAGCTGCTTGATTCCATGCCCCTGGGCTCAATGGGCATGGGACCGGAAGTGACCCAACAGGGTTTCCTAGAGAGCTGCCAGGACAGCTGATGGTATGTGAAGTTCATGAGGCAGGTGGAGTTGTTTTGGCACTGGAAGAGCTGTGCTGCTGCTTCGGACAGTACCCATTCACGAGCACACTCCCTTGCCTAGGAGTCATATCCACTTTCAGACATATGTGCTGCCAGAGCACTTGGTTTCCATAGCAGCGGGAAATGGCTTGGGCACTGAACTTGTCTTTGGCTGTGGAGTTTTGAGCGCCTCGAGTGAGGAGCTCCATGTTCGTTTTGTGTGGGTGCTGAAGCTGCTTGATTCCATCCCCCTGGGCTCAATGGGCATGGGACCGGAAGTGACCCAACAGGGTTTCCTAGATAGCTGCCAAAACAGCTGATGGTATGTGAAGTTCATGAGGCAGGTGGAGTTGTATTGTCAGTGGAAGAGCTGTGCTGTTTCGGGCAGTTGCCATTCACCAACACACTCCCTTGCCTAGGTGTCATATCCACTTTCAGACATATGTGCTGCCAGAGCACTTGGTTTCCATGGCAGCGGGAAATGGCTTGGGCACTGAACTTGTCATTCGCGAACTAGTTTTGAGCGCCATGAGTGAGGAGCTCCATGTTCGTTTTGTGTGGGTGCTCAAGCTGCTTGATTCCATCCCACTGGGCTCAATGGGCATGGGACCGGAAGTGACCCAACAGGGTTTCCTAGATAGCTGCCAGGACAGCTGATGGTATGTGAAGTTCATGAGGCAGGTGGAGTTATTTTGGCACTGGAAGAGCTGTGCCGCTGTTTCGGGCAGTTGCCATTCACCAGCACACTCCCTTCCCTAGGTGTCATATCCACTTTCAGACATATGTGCTGCCAGAGCACTTGGTTTCCATGGCAGCGGGAAATGGCTTCGGCACTGAACTTATCTTTGGCCGTGGAGTTTTGAGCGCCTTGAGTGAGGAGCTCCATGTTCGTTTTGTGTGGGTGCTGAAGCTGCTTGATTCCATCCCACTGGGCTCAATGGGCATGGGACCGGAAGTGACCCAACAGGGTTTCCTAGATAGCTGCCAGGACAGCTGATGGTATGTGAAGTTCATGAGGCAGGTGGAGTTGTTTTCTCAGTGGAAGAGCTGTGCTGCTGCTTCGGGCAGTTGCCATTCACGAGCACACTCCCTTTCCTAGGTGTCATATCCACTTTCAGACATATGTGCTGCCAGAGCACTTGGTTTCCATGGCAGCGGGAAATGGCTTGGGCACTGAACTTGTCTTTCGCCAACTAGTTTTGAGCGCCTTGAGTGAGGAGCTCCATGTTCGTTTTGTGTGGGTGCTGAAGCTGCTTGATTCCATGCCCCTGGGCTCAATGGGCATGGGACCGGAAGTGACCCAACAGGGTTTCCTAGAGAGCTGCCAGGACAGCTGATGGTATGTGAAGTTCATGAGGCAGGTGGAGTTGTTTTGGCACTGGAAGAGCTGTGCTGCAGCTTCGGGCAGTTGCCATTCACCAGCACACTCCCTTCCCTAGGTGTCATATCCACTTTCAGACATATGTGCTGCCAGAGCACTTGGTTTCCATGGCAGCGGGAAATGGCTTGGGCACTGAACTTGTCTTTGGCCGTGGAGTTTTGAGCGCCTTGAGTGAGGAGCTCCATGTTCGTTTTGTGTGGGTGCTGAAGCTGCTTGATTCCATCCCATGGGGATCAATGGGCATGGGACCAGAAGTGACCCTACAGGGTTTCCTAGATAGCTGCCAGGACAGCTGATGGTATGTGAAGTTCATGAGGCAGGCAGAATTATTTTGGCACTGGAAGAGCTGTGCTGCTGTTTCGGACAGTACCCATTCACGAGCACACTCCCTTGCCTAGGTGTCTTATCCACTTTCAGACATATGTTCTGCCAGAGCACTTGGTTTCCATAGCAGCGGGAAATGGCTTGGGCACTGAACTTGTCTTTGGCCGTGGAGTTTTGAGCGCCTCGAGTGAGGAGCTCCATGTTCGTTTTGTGTGGGTGCTCAAGCTGCTTGATTCCATCCCACTGGGCTCAATGGGCATGGGACCGGAAGTGAGCCAACAGGGTTTCCTAGATAGCTGCCAGGACAGCTGATGGTATGTGAAGTTCATGAGGCAGGTTGAGTTGTTTTGGCACTGGAAGAGCTGTGCTGCTGCTTCGGGCAGTTGCCATTCACCAGCACACTCCGTTCCCTAGGTGTCATATCCACTTTCAGACATATGTGCTGCCAGAGCACTTGGTTTCCATGGCAGAGGGAAATGGCTTCGGCACTGAACTTGTCTTTGGCTGTGGAGTTTTGAGCGCCTCGAGTGAGGAGCTCCATGTTCGTTTTGTGTGGGTGCTGAAGCTGCTTGATTCCATCCCCCTGGGCTCAATGGGCATGGGACCGGAAGTGACCCAACAGGGTTTCCTAGATAGCTGCCAGGACAGCTGATGGTATGTGAAGTTCATGAGGCAGGTGGAGTTGTTTTGGCACTGGAAGAGCTGTGCTGCTGCTTCGGACAGTACCCATTCACGAGCACACTCCCTTGCCTAGGTGTCATATCGACTTTCAGACATATGTGCTGCCAGAGCACTTGGTTTCCATAGCAGCGGGAAATGGCTTGGGAACTGAACTTGTCTTTGGCTGTGGAGTTTTGAGCGCCTCGAGTGAGGAGCTCCATGTTCGTTTTGTGTGGGTGCTGAAGCTGCTTGATTCCATCCCCCTGGGCTCAATGGGCATGGGACCGGAAGTGACCCAACAGGGTTTCCTAGATAGCTGCCAGGACAGCTGATGGTATGTGAAGTTCATGAGGCAGGTGGAGTTGTTTTGTCAGTGGAAGAGCTGTGCTGTTTCGGGCAGTTGCCATTCACCAACACACTCCCTTCCCTAGGTGTCATATCCACTTTCAGACATATGTGCTGCCAGAGCACTTGGTTTCCATGGCAGCGGGAAATGGCTTGGGCACTGAACTTGTCATTCGCGAACTAGTTTTGAGCGCCTTGAGTGAGGAGCTCCATGTTCGTTTTGTGTGGGTGCTCAAGCTGCTTGATTCCATCCCACTGGGCTCAATGGGCATGGGACCGGAAGTGACCCAACAGGGTTTCCTAGATAGCTGCCAGGACAGCTGATGGTATGTGAAGTTCATGAGGCAGGTGGAGTTGTTTTGGCACTGGAAGAGCTGTGCTGCTGCTTCAGGCAGTTGCCATTCACCAACACACTCCCTTCCCTAGGTGTCATATCCACTTTCAGACATATGTGCTGCCAGAGCACTTGGTTTCCATAGCAGCGGGAAATGGCTTGGGCACTGAACTTGTCTTTGGCTGTGGAGTTTTGAGCGCCTTGAGTGAGGAGCTCCATGTTCGTTTTGTGTGGGTGCTGAAGCTGCTTGATTCCATCCCACTGGGCTCAATGGGCATGGGACCGGAAGTGACCCAACAGGGTTTCCTAGATAGCTGCCAGGACAGCTGATGGTATGTGAAGTTCATGAGGCAGGTGGAGTTATTTTGGCACTGGAAGAGCTGTGCCGCTGTTTCGGGCAGTTGCCATTCACCAACACACTCCCTTCCCTAGGTGTCATATCCACTTTCAGACATATGTGCTGCCAGAGCACTTGGTTTCCATGGCAGCGGGAAATGGCTTCGGCACTGAACTTGTCTTTGGCCGTGGAGTTTTGAGCGCCTTGAGTGAGGAGCTCCATGTTCGTTTTGTGTGGGTGCTCAAGCTGCTTGATTCCATCCCACTGGGCTCAATGGGCATGGGACCGGAAGTGACCCAACAGGGTTTCCTAGATAGCTGCCAGGACAGCTGATGGTATGTGAAGTTCATGAGGCAGGGGGAGTTGTTTTGTCAGTGGAAGAGCTGTGCTGCTGCTTCGGGCAGTTGCCATTCACGAGCACACTCCCTTTCCTAGGTGTCATATCCACTTTCAGACATATGTGCTGCCAGAGCACTTGGTTTCCATGGCAGCGGGAAATGGCTTGGGCACTGAACTTGTCTTTCGCCAAGTAGTTTTGAGCGCCTTGAGTGAGGAGCTCCATGTTCGTTTTGTGTGGGTGCTCAAGCTGCTTGATTCCATCCCACTGGGCTCAATGGGCATGGGACCGGAAGTGACCCAACAGGGTTTCCTAGATAGCTGCCAGGACAGCTGATGGTATGTGAAGTTCATGAGGCAGGTGGAGTTGTTTTGGCACTGGAAGAGCTGTGCTGCTGCTTCGGGCAGTTGCCATTCACCAGCACACTCCCTTCCCTAGGTGTCATATCCACTTTCAGACATATGTGCTGCCAGAGCACTTGGTTTCCATGGCAGCGGGAAATGGCTTGGGCACTGAACTTGTCTTTGGCCGTGGAGTTTTGAGCGCCTCGAGTGAGGAGCTCCATGTTCGTTTTGTGTGGGTGCTGAAGCTGCTTGATTCCATCGCATGGGGATCAATGGGCATGGGACCAGAAGTGACCCTACAGGGTTTCCTAGATAGCTGCCAGGACAGCTGATGGTATGTGAAGTTCATGAGGCAGGCAGAATTATTTTGGCACTGGAAGAGCTGTGCTGCTCTTTCGGAAAGTTCCCATTCACCACCACACTCCCTTGCCTAGGTGTCATATCCACTTTCAGACATATGTGCTGCCAGAGCACCTGGTTTCCATGGCAGCGGGAAATGGCTTGGGCACTGAACTTGTCTTTGGCTGTGGAGGTTTGAGCGACTTGAGTGAGGAACTCCATGTTCGTTTTGTGTGGGTGCTCAAGCTGCTTGATTCCATCCCACTGGGCTCAATGGGCATGGGACCGGAAGTGACCCAACAGGGTTTCCTAGATAGCTGCCAGGACAGCTGATGGTATGTGAAGTTCATGAGGCAGGTGGAGTTTTTTTGTCAGTGGAAGAGCTGTGCTGCTGCTTCGGGCAGTTGCCATTCACCAACACACTCCCTTCCCTAGGTGTCATATCCACTTTCAGACATATGTGCTGCCAGAGCACCTGGTTTCCATGGCAGCGGGAAATGGCTTGGGCACTGAACTTGTCTTTGGCTGTGGAGTTTTGAGCGCCTTGAGTGAGGAGCTCCATGTTCGTTTTGTGTGGCTGTTCAAGCTGCTTGATTCCATCCCACTGGGCTCAATGGGCATGGGACCAGAAGTGACCCAACAGGGTTTCCTAGATAGCTGCCAGGACAGCTGATGGTATGTGAAGTTCATGAGGCAGGTGGAGTTGTTTTGGCACTGGAAGAGCTGTGCTGCTGTTTCGGACAGTACCCATTCACGAGCACACTCCCTTGCCTAGGTGTCATATCCACTTTCGGACATATGTGCTGCCAGAGCACTTGGTTTCCATAGCAGCGGGAAATGGCTTGGGCACTGAACTTGTCTTTCGCCAACTAGTTTTGAGCGCCTTGAGTGAGGAGCTCCATGTTCGTTTTGTGTGGGTGCTGAAGCTGCTTGATTCCATCCCACTGGGCTCAATGGGCATGGGACCGGAAGTGACCCAACAGGGTTTCCTAGATAGCTGCCAGGACAGCTGATGGTATGTGAAGTTCATGAGGCAGGTGCAGTTGTTTTCTCAGTGGAAGAGCTGTGCTGCTGCTTCGGGCAGTTGCCATTCATCACCACACTCCCTTCCCTAGGTGTCATATCCACTTTCAGACATATGTGCTGCCAGAGCACTTGGTTTCCATGGCAGCGGGAAATGGCTTGGGCACTGAACTTGTCTTTGGCTGTGGAGTTTTGAGCGCCTTGAGTGAGGAGCTCCATGTTCGTTTTGTGTGGGTTCTCAAGCTGCTTGATTCCATCCCACTGGGCTCAATGGGCATGGGACCGGAAGTGACCCTACAGGGTTTCCTAGATAGCTGCCAAAACAGCTGATGGTATGTGAAGTTCATGAGGCAGGTGGAGTTGTTTTGGCACTGGAAGAGCTGTGCTGCTGTTTCGGACAGTACCCATTCACGAGCACACTCCCTTGCCTAGGTGTCTTATCCACTTTCAGACATATGTTCTGCCAGAGCACTTGGTTTCCATAGCAGCGGGAAATGGCTTGGGCACTGAACTTGTCTTTGGCCGTGGAGTTTTGAGCGCCTCGAGTGAGGAGCTCCATGTTCGTTTTGTGTGGGTGCTCAAGCTTCTTGATTCCATCCCACTGGGCTCAATGGGCATGGGACCGGAAGTGACCCAACAGGGTTTCCTAGATAGCTGCCAGGACAGCTGATGGTATGTGAAGTTCATGAGGCAGGTGGAGTTGTTTTGGCACTGGAAGAGCTGGGCTGCTGCTTCGGACAGTTCCCATTCACCAACAAACTCCCTTCCCAGGGTGTCATATCCACTTTCAGATATATGTGCTGCCAGAGCACTTGGTTTCCATGGCAGAGGGAAATGGCTTCGGCACTGAACTTGTCATTCGCCAACTAGTTTTGAGCGCCTTGAGTGAGGAGCTCCATGTTCGTTTTGTGTGGGTGCTGAAGCTGCTTGATTCCATCCCACTGGGCTCAATGGGCATGGGACCGGAAGTGACCCAACAGGGTTTCCTAGATAGCTGCCAGGACAGCTGATGGTATGTGAAGTTCATGAGGCAGGTGGAGTTTTTTGTCAGTGGAAGAGCTGTGCTGCTGCTTCGGGCAGTTGCCATTCACCAGCACACTCCCTTCCCTAGGTGTCATATCCACTTTCAGACATATGTGCTGCCAGAGCACCTGGATTCCATGGCAGCGGGAAATGGCTTGGGCACTGAACTTGTCTTTGGCTGTGGAGTTTTGAGCGCCTTGAGTGAGGAGCTCCATGTTCGTTTTGTGTGGGTGTTCAAGCTGCTTGATTCCATCCCACTGGGCTCAATGGGCATGGGACCAGAAGTGACCCAACAGGGTTTCCTAGATAGCTGCCAGGACAGCTGATCTTATGTGAAGTTCATGAGGCAGGTGGAGTTGTTTTGGCACTGGAAGAGCTGTGCTGCTGCTTCGGGCAGTTGCCATTCACCAGCACACTCCCTTCCCTAGGTGTCATATCCACTTTCAGACATATGTGCTGCCAGAGCACTTGGTTTCCATGGCAGCGGGAAATGGCTTGGGCACTGAACTTGTCTTTGGCCGTGGAGTTTTGAGCGCCTTGAGTGAGGAGCTCCATGTTGGTTTTGTGTGGGTGCTGAAGCTGCTTGATTCCATCCCACTGGGCTCAATGGGCATGGGACCGGAAGTGACCCAACAGGGTTTCCTAGATAGCTGCCAGGACAGCTGATGGTATGTGAAGTTCATGAGGCAGGTGGAGTTTTTTTGTCAGTGGAAGAGCTGTGCTGCTGCTTCGGGCAGTTGCCATTCACCAACACACTCCCTTCCCTAGGTGTCATATCCACTTTCAGACATATGTGCTGCCAGAACACTTGGTTTCCATGGCAGCGGGAAATGGCTTGGGCACTGAACTTGTCTTTGGCCGTGGAGTTTTTTGCACCTCGAGTGAGGAGCTCCATGTTCGTTTTGTGTGGGTGCTCAAGCTGCTTGATTCCATCCCACTGGGCTCAATGGGCATGGGACCGGATGTGACCCAACAGGGTTTCCTAGATAGCTGCCAGGACAGCTGATGGTATGTAAAGTTCATGAGGCAGGTGGAGTTTTTTTGTCAGTGGAAGAGCTGTGCTGCTGCTTCGGGCAGTTGCCATTCATCACCACACTCCCTTCCCTAGGTGTCATATCCACTTTCAGACATATGTGCTGCCAGAGCACTTGGTTTCCATGGCAGCGGGAAATGGCTTGGGCACTGAACTTGTCTTTCGCCATGTAGTTTTGAGCGCCTTGAGTGAGGAGATCCATGTTCGTTTTGTGTGGGTGCTCAAGCTGCTTGATTCCATCCCACTGGGCTCAATGGGCATGGGACCGGAAGTGACCCAACAGGGTTTCCTAGATAGCTGCCAAAACAGCTGATGGTATGTGAAGTTCATGAGGCAGGTGGAGTTGTTTTGGCAGTGGAAGAGCTGTGCTGCTGCTTAGGGCAGTTGCCATTCACCAGCACACTCCCTTCCATAGGTGTCATATCCACTTTCAGACACATGTGCTGCCAGAGCACTTGGTTTCCATGGCAGCGGGAAATGGCTTGGGCACTGAACTTGTCTTTGGACGTGGAGTTTTGAGCGCCTCGAGTGAGGAGCTCCATGTTCGTTTTGTGTGGGTGCTCAAGCTGCTTGATTCCATCCCATGGGGCTCAATGTGCATGGGACCAGAAGTGACCCAACAGGGTTTCCTAGATAGCTGCCAGGACAGCTGATGGTATGTGAAGTTCATGAGGCAGGCGGAATTATTTTGGCACTGGAAGAGCTGTGCTGCTGCTTCGGGCAGTTGCCATTCACCAACACACTCCCTTCCCTAGGTGTCATATCCACTTTCAGACATATGTGCTGCCAGAGAACTTGGTTTCCATGGCAGCGGGAAATGGCTTGGGCACTGAACTTGTCTTTCGCCAACTAGTTTTGAGCGCCTTGAGTGAGGAGATCCATGTTCGTTTTGTGTGGGTGCTGAAGCTGCTTGATTCCATCCCATGGGGATCAATGGGCATGGGACCAGAAGTGACCCTACAGGGTTTCCTAGATAGCTGCCAGGACAGCTGATGGTATGTGAAGTTCATGAGGCAGGCAGAATTATTTTGGCACTGGAAGAGCTGTGCTGCTGTTTCGGACAGTACCCATTCACGAGCACACTCCCTTGCCTAGGTGTCTTATCCACTTTCAGACATATGTTCTGCCAGAGCACTTGGTTTCCATAGCAGCGGGAAATGGCTTGGGCACTGAACTTGTCTTTGGCCGTGGAGTTTTGAGCGCCTCGAGTGAGGAGCTCCATGTTCGTTTTGTGTGGGTGCTCAAGCTGCTTGATTCCATCCCACTGGGCTCAATGGGCATGGGACCGGAAGTGAGCCAACAGGGTTTCCTAGATAGCTGCCAGGACAGCTGATGGTATGTGAAGTTCATGAGGCAGGTTGAGTTGTTTTGGCACTGGAAGAGCTGTGCTGCTGCTTCGGGCAGTTGCCATTCACCAGCACACTCCGTTCCCTAGGTGTCATATCCACTTTCAGACATATGTGCTGCCAGAGCACTTGGTTTCCATGGCAGAGGGAAATGGCTTCGGCACTGAACTTGTCTTTGGCTGTGGAGTTTTGAGCGCCTTGAGTGAGGAGCTCCATGTTCGTTTTGTGTGGGTGCTGAAGCTGCTTGATTCCATCCCACTGGGCTCAATGGGCATGGGACCGGAAGTGACCCAACAGGGTTTCCTAGATAGCTGCCAGGACAGCTGATGGTATGTGAAGTTCATGAGGCAGGTGGAGTTGTTTTGGCACTGGAAGAGCTGTGCTGCTGCTTCGGACAGTACCCATTCACGAGCACACTCCCTTGCCTAGGTGTCATATCCACTTTCAGACATATGTGCTGCCAGAGCACTTGGTTTCCATGGCAGCGAGAAATGGCTTGGGCACTGAACTTGTCTTTGGCTGTGGAGTTTTGAGCGCCTCGAGTGAGGAGCTCCATGTTCGTTTTGTGTGGGTGCTGAAGCTGCTTGATTCCATCCCCCTGGGCTCAATGGGCATGGGACCGGAAGTGACCCAACAGGGTTTCCTAGATAGCTGCCAGGACAGCTGATGGTATGTGAAGTTCATGAGGCAGGTGGAGTTGTTTTGTCAGTGGAAGAGCTGTGCTGTTTCGGGCAGTTGCCATTCACCAACACACTCCCTTCCCTAGGTGTCATATCCACTTTCAGACATATGTGCTGCCAGAGCACTTGGTTTCCATGGCAGCGGGAAATGGCTTGGGCACTGAACTTGTCATTCGCGAACTAGTTTTGAGCGCCTTGAGTGAGGAGCTCCATGTTCGTTTTGTGTGGGTGCTCAAGCTGCTTGATTCCATCCCACTGGGCTCAATGGGCATGGGACCGGAAGTGACCCAACAGGGTTTCCTAGATAGCTGCCAGGACAGCTGATGGTATGTGAAGTTCATGAGGCAGGTGGAGTTGTTTTGGCACTGGAAGAGCTGTGCTGCTGCTTCAGGCAGTTGTCATTCACCAACACACTCCCTTCCCTAGGTGTCATATCCACTTTCAGACATATGTGCTGCCAGAGCACTTGGTTTCCATAGCAGCGGGAAATGGCTTGGGCACTGAACTTGTCTTTGGCTGTGGAGTTTTGAGCGCCTTGAGTGAGGAGCTCCATGTTCGTTTTGTGTGGGTGCTGAAGCTGCTTGATTCCATCCCACTGGGCTCAATGGGCATGGGACCGGAAGTGACCCAACAGGGTTTCCTAGATAGCTGCCAGGACAGCTGATGGTATGTGAAGTTCATGAGGCAGGTGGAGTTATTTTGGCACTGGAAGAGCTGTGCCGCTGTTTCGGGCAGTTGCCATTCACCAACACACTCCCTTCCCTAGGTGTCATATCCACTTTCAGACATATGTGCTGCCAGAGCACTTGGTTTCCATGGCAGCGGGAAATGGCTTCGGCACTGAACTTGTCTTTGGCCGTGGAGTTTTGAGCGCCTTGAGTGAGGAGCTCCATGTTCGTTTTGTGTGGGTGCTGAAGCTGCTTGATTCCATCCCACTGGGCTCAATGGGCATGGGACCGGAAGTGACCCAACAGGGTTTCCTAGATAGCTGCCAGGACAGCTGATGGTATGTGAAGTTCATGAGGCAGGTGGAGTTGTTTTGTCAGTGGAAGAGCTGTGCTGCTGCTTCGGGCAGTTGCCATTCACGAGCACACTCCCTTTCCTAGGTGTCATATCCACTTTCAGACATATGTGCTGCCAGAGCACTTGGTTTCCATGGCAGCGGGAAATGGCTTGGGCACTGAACTTGTCTTTCGCCAAGTAGTTTTGAGCGCCTTGAGTGAGGAGCTCCATGTTCGTTTTGTGTGGGTGCTCAAGCTGCTTGATTCCATCCCACTGGGCTCAAAGGGCATGGGACCGGAAGTGAGCCAACAGGGTTTCCTAGATAGCTGCCAGGACAGCTGATGGTATGTGACGTTCATGAGGCAGGTGGAGTTATTTTGGCACTGGAAGAGCTGTGCTGCTGCTTCGGGCAGTTGCCAATCACCAGCACACTCCCTTCCCTAGGTGTCATATCCACTTTCAGACATATGTGCTGCCAGAGCACTTGGTTTCCATGGCAGCGGGAAATGGCTTGGGCACTGAACTTGTCTTTGGCCGTGGAGTTTTGAGCGCCTCGAGTGAGGAGCTCCATGTTCGTTTTGTGTGGGTGCTGAAGCTGCTTGATTCCATCCCATGGGGATCAATGGGCATGGGACCAGAAGTGACCCAACAGGGTTTCCTAGATAGCTGCCAGGACAGCTGATGGTATGTGAAGTTCATGAGGCAGGCAGAATTATTTTGGCACTGGAAGAGCTGTGCTGCTCTTTCGGAAAGTTCCCATTCACCACCACACTCCCTTGCCTAGGTGTCATATCCACTTTCAGACATATGTGCTGCCAGAGCACCTGGTTTCCATGGCAGCGGGAAATGGCTTGGGCACTGAACTTGTCTTTGGCTGTGGAGGTTTGAGCGCCTTGAGTGTGGAACTCCATGTTCGTTTTGTGTGGGTGCTCAAGCTGCTTGATTCCATCCCACTGGGCTCAATGGGCATGGGACCGGAAGTGACCCAACAGGGTTTCCTAGATAGCTGCCAGGACAGCTGATGGTATGTGAAGTTCATGAGGCAGGTGGAGTTTTTTTGTCAGTGGAAGAGCTGTGCTGCTGCTTCGGGCAGTTGCCATTCACCAACACACTCCCTTCCCTAGGTGTCATATCCACTTTCAGACATATGTGCTGCCAGAGCACCTGGTTTCCATGGCAGCGGGAAATGGCTTGGGCACTGAACTTGTCTTTGGCTGTGGAGTTTTGAGCGCCTTGAGTGAGGAGCTCCATGTTCGTTTTGTGTGGCTGTTCAAGCTGCTTGATTCCATCCCACTGGGCTCAATGGGCATGGGACCAGAAGTGACCCAACAGGTTTTCCTAGATAGCTGCCAGGACAGCTGATGGTATGTGAAGTTCATGAGGCAGGTGGAGTTGTTTTGGCACTGGACGAGCTGTGCTGCTGCTTCGGGCAGTTGCCATTCACCAGCACACTCCGTTCCCTAGGTGTCATATCCACTTTCAGACATATGTGCTGCCAGAGCACTTGGTTTCCATGGCAGAGGGAAATGGCTTGGGCACTGAACTTGTCTTTGGCTGTGGAGTTTTGAGCGCCTTGAGTGAGGAGCTCCATGTTCGTTTTGTGTGGGTGCTGAAGCTGCTTGATTCCATCCCACTGGGCTCAATGGGCATGGGACCGGAAGTGACCCAACAGGGTTTCCTAGATAGCTGCCAGGACAGCTGATGGTATGTGAAGTTCATGAGGCAGGTGGAGTTGTTTTGGCACTGGAAGAGCTGTGCTGCTGTTTCGGACAGTACCCATTCACGAGCACACTCCCTTGCCTAGGTGTCATATCCACTTTCGGACATATGTGCTGCCAGAGCACTTGGTTTCCATAGCAGCGGGAAATGGCTTGGGCACTGAACTTGTCTTTCGCCAACTAGTTTTGAGCGCCTTGAGTGAGGAGCTCCATGTTCGTTTTGTGTGGGTGCTGAAGCTGCTTGATTCCATCCCACTGGGCTCAATGGGCATGGGACCGGAAGTGACCCAACAGGGTTTCCTAGATAGCTGCCAGGACAGCTGATGGTATGTGAAGTTCATGAGGCAGGTGCAGTTGTTTTCTCAGTGGAAGAGCTGTGCTGCTGCTTCGGGCAGTTGCCATTCATCACCACACTCCCTTCCCTAGGTGTCATATCCACTTTCAGACATATGTGCTGCCAGAGCACTTGGTTTCCATGGCAGCGGGAAATGGCTTGGGCACTGAACTTGTCTTTGGCTGTGGAGTTTTGAGCGCCTTGAGTGAGGAGCTCCATGTTCGTTTTGTGTGGGTTCTCAAGCTGCTTGATTCCATCCCACTGGGCTCAATGGGCATGGGACCGGAAGTGACCCTACAGGGTTTCCTAGATAGCTGCCAAAACAGCTGATGGTATGTGAAGTTCATGAGGCAGGTGGAGTTGTTTTGGCACTGGAAGAGCTGTGCTGCTGTTTCGGACAGTACCCATTCACGAGCACACTCCCTTGCCTAGGTGTCTTATCCACTTTCAGACATATGTTCTGCCAGAGCACTTGGTTTCCATAGCAGCGGGAAATGGCTTGGGCACTGAACTTGTCTTTGGCCGTGGAGTTTTGAGCGCCTCGAGTGAGGAGCTCCATGTTCGTTTTGTGTGGGTGCTCAAGCTGCTTGATTCCATCCCACTGGGCTCAATGGGCATGGGACCGGAAGTGACCCAACAGGGTTTCCTAGATAGCTGCCAGGACAGCTGATGGTATGTGAAGTTCATGAGGCAGGTGGAGTTGTTTTGGCACTGGAAGAGCTGGGCTGCTGCTTCGGGCAGTTCCCATTCACCAACAAACTCCCTTCCCTAGGTGTCATATCCACTTTCAGACATATGTGCTGCCAGAGCACTTGGTTTCCATGGCAGAGGGAAATGGCTTCGGCACTGAACTTGTCATTCGCCAACTAGTTTTGAGCGCCTTGAGTGAGGAGCTCCATGTTCGTTTTGTGTGGGTGCTGAAGCTGCTTGATTCCATCCCACTGGGCTCAATGGGCATGGGACCGGAAGTGACCCAACAGGGTTTCCTAGATAGCTGCCAGGACAGCTGATCTTATGTGAAGTTCATGAGGCAGGTGGAGTTGTTTTGGCACTGGAAGAGCTGTGCTGCTGCTTCGGGCTGTTGCCATTCACCAGCACACTCCCTTCCCTAGGTGTCATATCCACTTTCAGACATATGTGCTGCCAGAGCACTTGGTTTCCATGGCAGCGGGAAATGGCTTGGGCACTGAACTTGTCTTTGGCTGTGGAGTTTTCAGCGCCTTGAGTGAGGAGCTCCATGTTCGTTTTGTGTGGGTGCTCAAGCTGCTTGATTCCATCCCATGGGGCTCAATGGGCATGGGACCGGAAGTGACCCAACAGGGTTTCCTAGATAGCTGCCAGGACAGCTGATGGTATGTGAAGTTCATGAGGCAGGTGGAGTTGTTTTGTCAGTGGAAGAGCTGTGCTGCTGCTTCAGGCAGTTGCCATTCACCAACACACTCCCTTCCCTAGGTGTCATATCCACTTTCAGACATATGTGCTGCCAGAACACTTGGTTTCCATGGCAGCGGGAAATGGCTTGGGCACTGAACATGTCTTTGGCCGTGGAGTTTTTTGCGCCTCGAGTGAGGAGCTCCATGTTCGTTTTGTGTGGGTGCTCAAGCTGCTTGATTCCATCCCACTGGGCTCAATGGGCATGGGACCGGAAGTGACCCAACAGGGTTTCCTAGATAGCTGCCAGGACAGCTGATGGTATGTAAAGTTCATGAGGCAGGTGGAGTTTTTTTGTCAGTGGAAGAGCTGTGCTGCTGCTTCGGGCAGTTGCCATTCATCACCACACTCCCTTCCCTAGGTGTCATATCCACTTTCAGACATATGTGCTGCCAGAGCACTTGGTTTCCATGGCAGCGGGAAATGGCTTGGGCACTGAACTTGTCTTTCGCCAACTAGTTTTGAGCGCCTTGAGTGAGGAGATCCATGTTCGTTTTGTGTGGGTGCTCAAGCTGCTTGATTCCATCCCACTGGGCTCAATGGGCATGGGACCGGAAGTGACCCAACAGGGTTTCCTAGATAGCTGCCAAAACAGCTGATGGTATGTGAAGTTCATGAGGCAGGTGGAGTTGTTTTGGCACTGGAAGAGCTGTGCTGCTGCTTCGGGCAGTTGCCATTCACCAGCACACTCCCTTCCCTAGGTGTCATATCCACTTTCAGACATATGTGCTGCCAGAGCACTTGGTTTCCATGGCAGCGGGAAATGGCTTGGGCACTGAACTTGTCTTTGGACGTGGAGTTTTGAGCGCCTCGAGTGAGGAGCTCCATGTTCGTTTTGTGTGGGTGCTCAAGCTGCTTGATTCCATCCCATGGGGCTCAATGTGCATGGGACCAGAAGTGACCCAACAGGGTTTCCTAGATAGCTGCCAGGACAGCTGATGGTATGTGAAGTTCATGAGGCAGGCGGAATTATTTTGGCACTGGAAGAGCTGTGCTGCTGCTTCGGGCAGTTGCCATTCACCAACACACTCCCTTCCCTAGGTGTCATATCCACTTTCAGACATATGTGCTGCCAGAGAACTTGGTTTCCATGGCAGCGGGAAATGGCTTGGGCACTGAACTTGTCTTTCGCCAACTAGTTTTGAGCGCCTTGAGTGAGGAGATCCATGTTCGTTTTGTGTGGGTGCTGAAGCTGCTTGATTCCATCCCACTGGGCTCAATGGGCATGGGACCGGAAGTGACCGAACAGGGTTTCCTAGATAGCTGCCAGGACAGCTGATGGTATGTGAAGTTCATGAGGCAGGTGGAGTTGTTTTGGCACTGGAAGAGCTGTGCTGCTGCTTCGGGCAGTTGCCATTCACCAGCACACTCCCTTCCCTAGGTGTCATATCCACTTTCAGACATATGTGCTGCCAGAGCACTTGGTTTCCATGGCAGCGGGAAATGGCTTGGGCACTGAACTTGTCATTCGCGAACTAGTTTTGAGCGCCTCGAGTGAGGAGCTCCATGTTCGTTTTGTGTGGGTGCTCAAGCTGCTTGATTCCATCCCACTGGGCTCAATGGGCATGGGACCGGAAGTGACCCAACAGGGTTTCCTAGATAGCTGCCAGGACAGCTGATGGTATGTGAAGTTCATGAGGCAGGTGGAGTTGTTTTGGCACTGGAAGAGCTGTGCTGCTGCTTCAGGCAGTTGCCATTCACCAACACACTCCCTTCCCTAGGTGTCATATCCACTTTCAGACATATGTGCTGCCAGAGCACTTGGTTTCCATAGCAGCGGGAAATGGCTTGGGCACTGAACTTGTCTTTGGCTGTGGAGTTTTGAGCGCCTTGAGTGAGGAGCTCCATGTTCGTTTTGTGTGGGTGCTCAAGCTGCTTGATTCCATCCCACTGGGCTCAATGGGCATGGGACCGGAAGTGACCCAACAGGGTTTCCTAGATAGCTGCCAGGACAGCTGATGGTATGTGAAGTTCATGAGGCAGGTGGAGTTATTTTGGCACTGGAAGAGCTGTACCGCTGTTTCGGGTAGTTGCCATTCACCAACACACTCCCTTCCCTAGGTGTCATATCCACTTTCAGACATATGTGCTGCCAGAGCACT
Source organism: Ochotona princeps (assembly GCF_030435755.1). Taxonomy (NCBI): domain Eukaryota; kingdom Metazoa; phylum Chordata; class Mammalia; order Lagomorpha; family Ochotonidae; genus Ochotona; species Ochotona princeps. The sequence goes on along the minus strand of NC_080832.1, from coordinate 147,993,700 downwards.
TGTTTCCATGGCAGCGGGAAATGGCTTGGGCACTGAACTTGTCTTTGGCCGTGGAGTTTTGAGCGCCTTGAGTGAGGAGCTCCATGTTCGTTTTGTGTGGGTGCTGAAGCTGCTTGATTCCATCCCACTGGGCTCAATGGGCATGGGACCGGAAGTGACCCAACAGGGTTTCCTAGATAGCTGCCAGGACAGCTGATGGTATGTGAAGTTCATGAGGCAGGTGGAGTTGTTTTCTCAGTGGAAGAGCTGTGCTGCTGCTTCGGGCAGTTGCCATTCACGAGCACACTCCCTTTCCTAGGTGTCATATCCACTTTCAGACATATGTGCTGCCAGAGCACTTGGTTTCCATGGCAGCGGGAAATGGCTTGGGCACTGAACTTGTCTTTCGCCAACTAGTTTTGAGCGCATTGAGTGAGGAGCTCCATGTTCGTTTTGTGTGGGTGCTGAAGCTGCTTGATTGCATCCCACTGGGCTCAATGGGCATGGGAACAGAAGTGACCCAACAGGGTTTCCTAGATAGCTGCCAGGACAGCTGATGGTATGCGAAGTTCATGAGGCAGGTGGAGTTGTTTTGGCAGTGGAAGAGCTGTGCTGTTGCTTCGGGCAGTTGCCATTCACCAGCACACTCCGTTCCCTAGGTGTCATATCCACTTTCAGACATATGTGCTGCCAGAGTGCTTGGTTTCCATGGCAGCGGGAAATAGCTTGGGCACTGAACTTGTCTTTGGCCGTGGAGTTTTGAGCGCCTGGAGTGAGGAGCTCCATGTTCGTTTTGTGTGGGTGCTCAAGCTGCTTGATTGCATCCCATGGGGCTCAATGGGCATGGGACCGGAAGTGACCCAACAGGGTTTCCTAGATAGCTGCCAGGACAGCTGATGGTATGTGAAGTTCATGAGGCACGTGGAGTTGTTTTGGCAGTGAAGAGCTGTGCTGCTGCTTCGGACAGTTGCCATTCACCAGCACACTCCCTTCCCTAGGTGTCATATCCACTTTCAGACATATGTGCTGCCAGAGCACTTGGTTTCCATGGAAGCAGGAAATGGCTTGGGCACTGAACTTGTCTTTCGCCAACTAGTTTTGAGCGCCTTGAGTGAGGAGCTCCATGTTCGTTTTGTGTAGGTGCTGAAGCTGCTTGATTCCATCCCACTGGGCTCAATGGGCATGGGACCGGAAGTGACCCAACAGGGTTTCCTAGATAGCTGCCAGGACAGCTGATGGTATGTGAAGTTCATGAGGCAGGTGGAGTTGTTTTGGCACTGGAAGAGCTGTGCTGCTGCTTCGGGCAGTTGCCATTCACCAGCACACTCCCTTCCCTAGGTGTCATATCCACTTTCAGACATATGTGCTGCCAGAGCACTTGGTTTCCATGGCAGCGGGAAATGGCTTGGGCACTGAACTTGTCATTCGCGAACTAGTTTTGAGCGCCTCGAGTGAGGAGCTCCATGTTCGTTTTGTGTGGGTGCTCAAGCTGCTTGATTCCATCCCACTGGGCTCAATGGGCATGGGACCGGAAGTGACCCAACAGGGTTTCCTAGATAGTTGCCAGGACAGCTGATGGTATGTGAAGTTCATGAGGCAGGTGAAGTTGTTTTGGCTCTGGAAGAACTGTTCTGCTGCTTCAGGCAGTTGCCATTCACCAGCACACTCCCTTGCCTAGGTGTCATATCCACTTTCAGACATATGTGCTGCCAGAGCACTTGGTTTCCATGGCAGCGGGAAATGGCTTGAGCACTGAACTTGTCTTTGGCCGTGGAGTTTTGAGCGCCTTGAGTGAGGAGCTCCATGTTTGTTTTGTGTGGGTGCTGAAGCTGCTTGATTCCATCCCACTGGGCTCAATGGGCATGGGACCGGAAGTGACCCAACAGGGTTTCCTAGATAGCTGCCAGGACAGCTGATGGTATGTGAAGTTCATGAGGCAGGTGGAGTTGTTTTGGCAGTGGAAGAGCTGTGCCGCTGCTTCGGGCAGTTGCCATTCACCAACACACTCCCTTCCCTAGGTGTCATATCCACTTTCAGATATATGTACTGCCAGAGCACGTGGTTTCCATGGCAGCGGGAAATGGCTTGGGCACTGAACTTGTCTTTGGCCGTGGAGTTTTGTGCACCTTGAGTGAGGAGCTCCATGTTCGTTTTGTGTGGGTGCTGAAGCTGCTTGATTCCATCCCACTGGGCTCAATTGGCATGGGACCGGAAGTGACCCAACAGGGTTTCCTAGATAGCTGCCAGGACAGCTGATGGTATGTGAAGTTCATGAGGCAGGTGGAGTTGTTTTGGCAGTGGAAGAGCTGTGTTGCTGCTTCGGGCAGTTGCCATTCACCAGCACACTCCCTTGCCTAGGTGTCATATCCACTTTCAGACATATGTGCTTGCCAGAACACTTGGTTTCCATGGCAGCGGGAAATGGCTTGGGCACTGAACTTATCTTTGGCTGTGAAGTTTTGAGCGCCTTGAGTGAGGAGCTCCATGTTCATTTTGTGTGGGTGCTGAAGCTGCTTGATTCCATCCCACTGGTCTCAATGGGCATGGGACCGGAAGTGACCCAACAGGGTTTCCTAGATAGCTGCCAGGACAGCTGATGGTATGTGAAGTTCATGAGGCAGGCGGGGTTGTTTTGGCAGTGGAAGAGCTGTGCTGCTGCTTCGGGCAGTTGCCATTCACCAGCACACTCCCTTCCCTAGGTGTCATATCCACTTTCAGACATATGTGCTGCCAGAGCACTTGGTTTCCATGGCAGCGGGAAATGGCTTGGGCACTGAACTTGTCTTTGGCTGTGGAGTTTTGAGCGCCTTGAGTGAGGAGCTCCATGTTCGTTTTGTGTGGGTTCTCAAGCTGCTTGATTCCATCCCACTGGGCTCAATGGGCATGGGACCGGAAGTGACCCTACAGGGTTTCCTAGATAGCTGCCAAAACAGCTGATGGTATGTGAAGTTCATGAGGCAGGTGGAGTTGTGTTGGCACTGGAAGAGCTGTGCTGCTGTTTCGGACAGTACCCATTCACGAGCACACTCCCTTGCCTAGGTGTCTTATCCACTTTCAGACATATGTTCTGCCAGAGCACTTGGTTTCCATAGCAGCGGGAAATGGCTTGGGCACTGAACTTGTCTTTGGCCGTGGAGTTTTGAGCGCCTCGAGTGAGGAGCTCCATGTTCGTTTTGTGTGGGTGCTCAAGCTTCTTGATTCCATCCCACTGGGCTCAATGGGCATGGGACCGGAAGTGACCCAACAGGGTTTCCTAGATAGCTGCCAGGACAGCTGATGGTATGTGAAGTTCATGAGGCAGGTGGAGTTGTTTTGGCACTGGAAGAGCTGGGCTGCTGCTTCGGGCAGTTCCCATTCACCAACAAACTCCCTTTCCTAGGTGTCATATCCACTTTCAGACATATGTGCTGCCAGAGCACTTGGTTTCCATGGCAGAGGGAAATGGCTTCGGCACTGAACTTGTCATTCGCCAACTAGTTTTGAGCGCCTTGAGTGAGGAGCTCCATGTTCGTTTTGTGTGGGTGCTGAAGCTGCTTGATTCCATCCCACTGGGCTCAATGGGCATGGGACCGGAAGTGACCCAACAGGGTTTCCTAGATAGCTGCCAGGACAGCTGATCTTATGTGAAGTTCATGAGGCAGGTGGAGTTGTTTTGGCAGTGGAAGAGCTGTGCTGCTGCTTCGGGCAGTTGCCATTCACCAGCACACTCCCTTCCCTAGGTGTCATATCCACTTTCAGACATATGTGCTGCCAGAGCACTTGGTTTCCATGGCAGCGGGAAATGGCTTGGGCACTGAACTTGTCTTTGGCCGTGGAGTTTTGAGCGCCTTGAGTGAGGAGCTCCATGTTGGTTTTGTGTGGGTGCTGAAGCTGCTTGATTCCATCCCACTGGGCTCAATGGGCATGGGACCGGAAGTGACCCAACAGGGTTTCCTAGATAGCTGCCAGGACAGCTGATGGTATGTGAAGTTCATGAGGCAGGTGGAGTTGTTTTGGCAGTGGAAGAGCTGTGCTGCTGCTTCAGGCAGTTGCCATTCACCAGCACACTCCCTTCCCTAGGTGTCATATCCACTTTCAGACATATGTGCTGCCAGAGCACTTGGTTTCCATGGCAGCGGGAAATGGCTTGGGCACTGAACTTGTCTTTGGCTGTGGAGTTTTCAGCGCCTTGAGTGAGGAGCTCCATGTTCGTTTTGTGTGGGTGCTCAAGCTGCTTGATTCCATCCCATGGGGCTCAATGGGCATGGGACCGGAAGTGACCCAACAGGGTTTCCTAGATAGCTGCCAGGACAGCTGATGGTATGTGAAGTTCATGAGGCAGGTGGAGTTGTTTTGTCAGTGGAAGAGCTGTGCTGCTGCTTCGGGCAGTTGCCATTCACCAACACACTCCCTTCCCTAGGTGTCATATCCACTTTCAGACATATGTGCTGCCAGAACACTTGGTTTCCATGGCAGCGGGAAATGGCTTGGGCACTGAACTTGTCTTTGGCCGTGGAGTTTTTTGCGCCTCGAGTGAGGAGCTCCATGTTCGTTTTGTGTGGGTGCTCAAGCTGCTTGATTCCATCCCACTGGGCTCAATGGGCATGGGACCGGATGTGACCCAACAGGGTTTCCTAGATAGCTGCCAGGACAGCTGATGGTATGTAAAGTTCATGAGGCAGATGGAGTTTTTTTGTCAGTGGAAGAGCTGTGCTGCTGCTTCGGGCAGTTGCCATTCATCACCACACTCCCTTCCCTAGGTGTCATATCCACTTTCAGACATATGTGCTGCCAGAGCACTTGGTTTCCATGGCAGCGGGAAATGGCTTGGGCACTGAACTTGTCTTTCGCCAACTAGTTTTGAGCGCCTTGAGCGAGGAGATCCATGTTCGTTTTGTGTGGGTGCTGAAGCTGCTTGATTCCATCCCACTGGGCTCAATTGGCATGGGACCGGAAGTGACCCAACAGGGTTTCCTAGATAGCTGCCAGGACAGCTGATGGTATGTGAAGTTCATGAGGCAGGTGGAGTTGTTTTGGCAGTGGAAGAGCTGTGTTGCTGCTTCGGGCAGTTGCCATTCACCAGCACACTCCCTTGCCTAGGTGTCATATCCACTTTCAGACATATGTGCTTGCCAGAACACTTGGTTTCCATGGCAGCGGGAAATGGCTTGGGCACTGAACTTATCTTTGGCTGTGAAGTTTTGAGCGCCTTGAGTGAGGAGCTCCATGTTCATTTTGTGTGGGTGCTGAAGCTGCTTGATTCCATCCCACTGGTCTCAATGGGCATGGGACCGGAAGTGACCCAACAGGGTTTCCTAGATAGCTGCCAGGACAGCTGATGGTATGTGAAGTTCATGAGGCAGGCGGGGTTGTTTTGGCAGTGGAAGAGCTGTGCTGCTGCTTCGGGCAGTTGCCATTCACCAGCACACTCCCTTCCCTAGGTGTCATATCCACTTTCAGACATATGTGCTGCCAGAGCACTTGGTTTCCATGGCAGCGGGAAATGGCTTGGGCACTGAACTTGTCTTTGGCTGTGGAGTTTTGAGCGCCTTGAGTGAGGAGCTCCATGTTCGTTTTGTGTGGGTTCTCAAGCTGCTTGATTCCATCCCACTGGGCTCAATGGGCATGGGACCGGAAGTGACCCTACAGGGTTTCCTAGATAGCTGCCAAAACAGCTGATGGTATGTGAAGTTCATGAGGCAGGTGGAGTTGTGTTGGCACTGGAAGAGCTGTGCTGCTGTTTCGGACAGTACCCATTCACGAGCACACTCCCTTGCCTAGGTGTCTTATCCACTTTCAGACATATGTTCTGCCAGAGCACTTGGTTTCCATAGCAGCGGGAAATGGCTTGGGCACTGAACTTGTCTTTGGCCGTGGAGTTTTGAGCGCCTCGAGTGAGGAGCTCCATGTTCGTTTTGTGTGGGTGCTCAAGCTTCTTGATTCCATCCCACTGGGCTCAATGGGCATGGGACCGGAAGTGACCCAACAGGGTTTCCTAGATAGCTGCCAGGACAGCTGATGGTATGTGAAGTTCATGAGGCAGGTGGAGTTGTTTTGGCACTGGAAGAGCTGGGCTGCTGCTTCGGGCAGTTCCCATTCACCAACAAACTCCCTTTCCTAGGTGTCATATCCACTTTCAGACATATGTGCTGCCAGAGCACTTGGTTTCCATGGCAGAGGGAAATGGCTTCGGCACTGAACTTGTCATTCGCCAACTAGTTTTGAGCGCCTTGAGTGAGGAGCTCCATGTTCGTTTTGTGTGGGTGCTGAAGCTGCTTGATTCCATCCCACTGGGCTCAATGGGCATGGGACCGGAAGTGACCCAACAGGGTTTCCTAGATAGCTGCAAGGACAGCTGATCTTATGTGAAGTTCATGAGGCAGGTGGAGTTGTTTTGGCAGTGGAAGAGCTGTGCTGCTGCTTCGGGCAGTTGCCATTCACCAGCACACTCCCTTCCCTAGGTGTCATATCCACTTTCAGACATATGTGCTGCCAGAGCACTTGGTTTCCATGGCAGCGGGAAATGGCTTGGGCACTGAACTTGTCTTTGGCCGTGGAGTTTTGAGCGCCTTGAGTGAGGAGCTCCATGTTGGTTTTGTGTGGGTGCTGAAGCTGCTTGATTCCATCCCACTGGGCTGAATGGGCATGGGACCGGAAGTGACCCAACAGGGTTTCCTAGATAGCTGCCAGGACAGCTGATGGTATGTGAAGTTCATGAGGCAGGTGGAGTTGTTTTGGCAGTGGAAGAGCTGTGCTGCTGCTTCAGGCAGTTGCCATTCACCAGCACACTCCCTTCCCTAGCTGTCATATCCACTTTCAGACATATGTGCTGCCAGAGCACTTGGTTTCCATGGCAGCGGGAAATGGCTTGGGCACTGAACTTGTCTTTGGCTGTGGAGTTTTCAGCGCCTTGAGTGAGGAGCTCCATGTTCGTTTTGTGTGGGTGCTCAAGCTGCTTGATTCCATCCCATGGGGCTCAATGGGCATGGGACCGGAAGTGACCCAACAGGGTTTCCTAGATAGCTGCCAGGACAGCTGATGGTATGTGAAGTTCATGAGGCAGGTGGAGTTGTTTTGTCAGTGGAAGAGCTGTGCTGCTGCTTCGGGCAGTTGCCATTCACCAACACACTCCCTTCCCTAGGTGTCATATCCACTTTCAGACATATGTGCTGCCAGAACACTTGGTTTCCATGGCAGCGGGAAATGGCTTGGGCACTGAACTTGTCTTTGGCCGTGGAGTTTTTTGCGCCTCGAGTGAGGAGCTCCATGTTCGTTTTGTGTGGGTGCTCAAGCTGCTTGATTCCATCCCACTGGGCTCAATGGGCATGGGACCGGATGTGACCCAACAGGGTTTCCTAGATAGCTGCCAGGACAGCTGATGGTATGTAAAGTTCATGAGGCAGATGGAGTTTTTTTGTCAGTGGAAGAGCTGTGCTGCTGCTTCGGGCAGTTGCCATTCATCACCACACTCCCTTCCCTAGGTGTCATATCCACTTTCAGACATATGTGCTGCCAGAGCACTTGGTTTCCATGGCAGCGGGAAATGGCTTGGGCACTGAACTTGTCTTTCGCCAACTAGTTTTGAGCGCCTTGAGCGAGGAGATCCATGTTCGTTTTGTGTGGGTGCTCAAGCTGCTTGATTCCATCCCACTGGGCTCAATGGGCATGGGACCGGAAGTGACCCAACAGGGTTTCCTAGATAGCTGCCAAAACAGCTGATGGTATGTGAAGTTCATGAGGCAGGTGGAGTTGTTTTGGCAGTGGAAGAGCTGTGCTGCTGCTTCGGGCAGTTGCCATTCACCAGCACACTCCCTTCCCTAGGTGTCATATCCACTTTCAGACATATGTGCTGCCAGAGCACTTGGTTTCCATGGCAGCGGGAAATGGCTTGGGCACTGAACTTGTCTTTGGACGTGGAGTTTTGAGCGCCTCGAGTGAGGAGCTCCATGTTCGTTTTGTGTGGGTGCTCAAGCTGCTTGATTCCATCCCATGGGGCTCAATGTGCATGGGACCAGAAGTGACCCAACAGGGTTTCCTAGATAGCTGCCAGGACAGCTGATGGTATGTGAAGTTCATGAGGCAGGCGGAATTATTTTGGCACTGGAAGAGCTGTGCTGCTGCTTCGGGCAGTTGCCATTCACCAGCACACTCCCTTCCCTAGGTGTCATATCCACTTTCAGACATATGTGCTGCCAGAGAACTTGGTTTCCATGGCAGCGGGAAATGGCTTGGGCACTGAACTTGTCTTTCGCCAACTAGTTTTGAGCGCCTTGAGTGAGGAGATCCATGTTCGTTTTGTGTGGGTGCTGAAGCTGCTTGATTCCATCCCACTGGGCTCAATGGGCATGGGACCGGAAGTGACCGAACAGGGTTTCCTAGATAGCTGCCAGGACAGCTGATCTTATGTGAAGTTCATGAGGCAGGTGGAGTTGTTTTGGCACTGGAAGAGCTGTGCTGCTGCTTCGGGCAGTTGCCATTCACCAGCACACTCCCTTCCCTAGGTGTCATATCCACTTTCAGACATATGTGCTGCCAGAGCACTTGGTTTCCATGGCAGCGGGAAATGGCTTGGGCACTGAACTTGTCATTCGCGAACTAGTTTTGAGCGCCTCGAGTGAGGAGCTCCATGTTCGTTTTGTGTGGGTGCTGAAGCTGCTTGATTCCATCCCACTGGGCTCAATGGGCATGGGACCGGAAGTGACCCAACAGGGTTTCCTAGATAGCTGCCAGGACAGCTGATGGTATGTGAAGTTCATGAGGCAGGTGGAGTTGTTTTGGCACTGGAAGAGCTGTGCTGCTGCTTCAGGCAGTTGCCATTCACCAACACACTCCCTTCCCTAGGTGTCATATCCACTTTCAGACATATGTGCTGCCAGAGCACTTGGTTTCCATAGCAGCGGGAAATGGCTTGGGCACTGAACTTGTCTTTGGCTGTGGAGTTTTGAGCGCCTTGAGTGAGGAGCTCCATGTTCGTTTTGTGTGGGTGCTCAAGCTGCTTGATTCCATCCCACTGGGCTCAATGGGCATGGGACCGGAAGTGACCCAACAGGGTTTCCTAGATAGCTGCCAGGACAGCTGATGGTATGTGAAGTTCATGAGGCAGGTGGAGTTATTTTGGCAGTGGAAGAGCTGTACCGCTGTTTCGGGTAGTTGCCATTCACCAACACACTCCCTTCCCTAGGTGTCATATCCACTTTCAGACATATGTGCTGCCAGAGCACTTGGTTTCCATGGCAGCGGGAAATGGCTTCGGCACTGAACTTGTCTTTGGCCGTGGAGTTTTGAGCGCCTTGAGTGAGGAGCTCCATGTTCGTTTTGTGTGGGTGCTGAAGCTGCTTGATTCCATCCCACTGGGCTCAATGGGCATGGGACCGGAAGTGACCCAACAGGGTTTCCTAGATAGCTGCCAGGACAGCTGATGGTATGTGAAGTTCATGAGGCAGGTGGAGTTGTTTTCTCAGTGGAAGAGCTGTGCTGCTGCTTCGGGCAGTTGCCATTCACGAGCACACTCCCTTTCCTAGGTGTCATATCCACTTTCAGACATATGTGCTGCCAGAGCACTTGGTTTCCATGGCAGCGGGAAATGGCTTGGGCACTGAACTTGTCTTTCGCCAACTAGTTTTGAGCGCCTTGAGTGAGGAGCTCCATGTTCGTTTTGTGTGGGTGCTCAAGCTGCTTGATTCCATCCCACTGGGCTCAATGGGCATGGGAACAGAAGTGACCCAACAGGGTTTCCTAGATAGCTGCCAGGACAGCTGATGGTATGTGAAGTTCATGAGGCAGGTGGAGTTGTTTTGGCAGTGGAAGAGCTGTGCTGCTGCTTCGGGCAGTTGCCATTCACCAGCACACTCCCTTGCCTAGGTGTCATATCCACTTTCAGACATATGTGCTGCCAGAGCACTTGGTTTCCATGGCAGCGGGAAATGGCTTGGGCACTGAACTTGTCTTTGGCCAAGTAGTTTTGAGCGCCTTGAGTGAGGAGCTCCATGTTCGTTTTGTGTGGGTGCTGAAGCTGCTTGATTCCATCCCACTGGGCTCAATGGGCATGGGACCGGAAGTGACCCAACAGGGTTTCCTAGATAGTTGCCAGGACAGCTGATGGTATGTGAAGTTCATGAGGCAGGTGAAGTTGTTTTGGCTCTGGAAGAACTGTTCTGCTGCTTCAGGCAGTTGCCATTCACCAGCACACTCCCTTGCCTAGGTGTCATATCCACTTTCAGACATATGTGCTGCCAGAGCACTTGGTTTCCATGGCAGCGGGAAATGGCTTGAGCACTGAACTTGTCTTTGGCCGTGGAGTTTTGAGCGCCTTGAGTGAGGAGCTCCATGTTCGTTTTGTGTGGGTGCTTAAGCTGCTTGATTCCATCCCACTGGGCTCAATGGGCATGGGACCGGAAGTGACCCAACAGGGTTTCCTAGATAGCTGCCAGGACAGCTGATGGTATGTGAAGTTCATGAGGCAGGTGGAGTTGTTTTCTCAGTGGAAGAGCTGTGCTGCTGCTTCGGGCAGTTGCCATTCACGAGCACACTCCCTTTCCTAGGTGTCATATCCACTTTCAGACATATGTGCTGCCAGAGCACTTGGTTTCCATGGCAGCGGGAAATGGCTTGGGCACTGAACTTGTCTTTCGCCAACTAGTTTTGAGCGCCTTGAGTGAGGAGCTCCATGTTCGTTTTGTGTGGGTGCTCAAGCTGCTTGATTCCATCCCACTGGGCTCAATGGGCATGGGAACAGAAGTGACCCAACAGGGTTTCCTAGATAGCTGCCAGGACAGCTGATGGTATGTGAAGTTCATGAGGCAGGTGGAGTTGTTTTGGCAGTGGAAGAGCTGTGCTGCTGCTTCGGGCAGTTGCCATTCACCAGCACACTCCCTTGCCTAGGTGTCATATCCACTTTCAGACATATGTGCTGCCAGAGCACTTGGTTTCCATGGCAGCGGGAAATGGCTTGGGCACTGAACTTGTCTTTGGCCAAGTAGTTTTGAGCGCCTTGAGTGAGGAGCTCCATGTTCGTTTTGTGTGGGTGCTGAAGCTGCTTGATTCCATCCCACTGGGCTCAATGGGCATGGGACCGGAAGTGACCCAACAGGGTTTCCTAGATAGTTGCCAGGACAGCTGATGGTATGTGAAGTTCATGAGGCAGGTGAAGTTGTTTTGGCTCTGGAAGAACTGTTCTGCTGCTTCGGGCAGTTGCCATTCACCAGCACACTCCCTTGCCTAGGTGTCATATCCACTTTCAGACATATGTGCTGCCAGAGCACTTGGTTTCCATGGCAGCGGGAAATGGCTTGAGCACTGAACTTGTCTTTGGCCGTGGAGTTTTGAGCGCCTTGAGTGAGGAGCTCCATGTTCGTTTTGTGTGGGTGCTGAAGCTGCTTGATTCCATCCCACTGGGCTCAATGGGCATGGGACCGGAAGTGACCCAACAGGGTTTCCTAGATAGCTGCCAGGACAGCTGATGGTATGTGAAGTTCATGAGGCAGGTGGAGTTGTTTTGGCAGTGGAAGAGCTGTGCCGCTGCTTCGGGCAGTTGCCATTCACCAACACACTCCCTTCCCTAGGTGTCATATCCACTTTCAGATATATGTACTGCCAGAGCACGTGGTTTCCATGGCAGCGGGAAATGGCTTGGGCACTGAACTTGTCTTTGGCCGTGGAGTTTTGTGCACCTTGAGTGAGGAGCTCCATGTTCGTTTTGTGTGGGTGCTGAAGCTGCTTGATTCCATCCCACTGGGCTCAAAGGTCATGGGACCGGAAGTGACCCAACAGGGTTTCCTAGATAGCTGCCAGGACAGCTGATGGTATGTGAAGTTCATGAGGCAGGTGGAGTTGTTTTGGCACTGGAAGAGCTGTGCTGCAGCTTCGGGCAGTTGCCATTCACCAGCACACTCCCTTGCCTAGGTGTCATATCCACTTTCAGACATATGTGCTTGCCAGAACACTTGGTTTCCATGGCAGCGGGAAATGGCTTGGGCACTGAACTTATCTTTGGCTGTGAAGTTTTGAGCGCCTTGAGTGAGGAGCTCCATGTTCGTTTTGTGTGGGTGCTGAAGCTGCTTGATTCCATCCCACTGGTCTCAATGGGCATGGGACCGGAAGTGACCCAACAGGGTTTCCTAGATAGCTGCCAGGACAGCTGATGGTATGTGAAGTTCATGAGGCAGGCGGGGTTGTTTTGGCAGTGGAAGAGCTGTGCTGCTGCTTCAGGCAGTTGCCATTCACCAGCACACTCCCTTCCCTAGGTGTCATATCCACTTTCAGACATATGTGCTGCCAGAGCACTTGGTTTCCATGGCAGCGGGAAATGGCTTGGGAACTGAACTTGTCTTTGGCTGTGGAGTTTTGAGCGCCTTGAGTGAGGAGCTCCATGTTCGTTTTGTGTGGGTGCTCAAGCTGCTTGATTCCATTCCACTGGGCTCAATGGGCATGGGACCGGAAGTGACCCAACAGGGTTTCCTAGATAGCTGCCAGGACAGCTGATGGTATGTGAAGTTCATGAGGCAGGTGGAGTTGTTTTGGCACTGGAAGAGCTGTGCTGCTGCTTCGGGCAGTTGCCATTCACCAGCACACTCCCTTCCTTAGGTGTCATATCCACTTTCACACATATGTGCTGCCAGAGTACTTGGTTTCCATGGCAGCGGGAAATGGCTTGGGCACTGAACTTGTCTTTGGCCGTGGAGTTTTGAGCGCCTTGAGTGAGGAGCTCCATGTTCGTTTTGTGTGGGTGCTGAAGCTGCTTGATTGCATCCCACTGGGCTCAATGGGCATGGGACCGGAAGTGACCCAACAGGGTTTCCTAGATAGCTGCCAGGACAGCTGATGGTATGTGAAGTTCATGAGGCAGGTGGAGTTGTTTTGGCAGTGGAAGAGCTGTGCCGCTGCTTCGGACAGTTGCCATTCACCAGCACACTCCCTTCCCTAGGTGTCATATCCACTTTCAGACATATGTGCTGCCAGAGCACTTGGTTTCCATGGCAGCGGGAAATGGCTTGGGCACTGAACTTGTCTTTGGCCGTGGAATTTTGAGCGCCTTGAGTGAGGAGCTCCAT